>NW_026599614.1:1562500-1563579 GCF_023634155.1 Falco peregrinus | reverse complement strand
AGTTCCGTTTTTGGTTAGCCTCTTAGGGTTAGGGTTAACGTTAGTGTTAGGGTTAGTCTTAGGGTTGGGGTTAGGGTTAGGGTTAGGGTTAGTGTTATGTACATGCCATGCACAGCTGAGGTTTAGAGTTCCTTCTAGGGTTAGGCCTCTTAGGGTCAGGATTGGGGTTAGGTTTAGGGTCAGGGTTAGGGTTAGGGGTCAGGATTAGGGTTAGGGTTAGGATTAGGGTTAGGGTTAGGGTTAGGGTTAGGGTTAAGGTTAGGGTTAGGGTTAGGTACATGCCATGCACAGCTGAGGTTTAGAGTTCCGTTTAGGGTTAGGTCTCTTAGGGTTAGGGTTAAGGTTAGGTTTAGGGTTAAGTGCATGCCATGCACAGCTGAGCTTTAGAGTTCCGTTTTGGGTTAGGCCTCTTAGGGTCAGGGGTTAGGGTTAGGGTTAGGGTTAGGGTTAGGGTTAGGATTAGGGTTAGGGTTAGGGTTAGGGTTAGGTACATGCCATGCACAGCTGAGGTTTAGAGTTCCGTTTAGGGTTAGGCTCTTAGGGTTAGGGTTAGGGATAGGGTTTTGGGTTAGGCTTTTGGGTTAGGCTTAGGCTTAGGGTTATGGTTAAGGTCAGGGTTAGGGTTAGGGTTAGGTACATGCCATGCACAGCTGAGGTTTAGAGGTCTGTTTAGGGTTAGATCTCTTAGGTTCGGGGTTAGGGTTAGGGTTAGGGTCAGGGTTAGTGTTAGGGTTAGGGTTATGTACATGCCATGCACAGCTGAGGTTTAGAGTTCTGTTTAGGGTTAGGGCCTCTTAGGGTTAGGGTTAGGGTTAGGGTTAGGTACATGCCATGCACAGCTGAGGTTTAGAGTTCCGTTTAGGGTTAGGCCTCTTAGGGTTAGGGTTAGGGTTAGGGTTAGGGTTAGGGTTAGTGTTATGTACATGCCATGCACAGCTGAGTTTTAGAGTTCAGTCTAGGGTTAGGCCTCTCAGGGTCAGGATTAGGGTTAGGTTTAGGATTAGGGGTTTGGGTTAGGGTTAGTGTTAGGGTTAGGGTCTAGGTACATGCCATGCACAGCTGAGGTTTAGAGTTCCGTT
>NW_026599614.1:1557500-1560000 GCF_023634155.1 Falco peregrinus | reverse complement strand
TCTCTTAGGGTTAGGGTTAAGCTTAGGGTTAGGGTTAGGGTTAGGGTTAGGGTTAGGGTTAAGTGAATGCCATGCACAGCTGAGGTTTAGAGTTCCGTTTTTGGTTAGGCCTCTTAGGGTTAGGGTTAACGTTAGTGTTAGGGTTAGTCTTAGGGTTGGGGTTAGGGTTAGGGTTAGGGTTAGTGTTATGTACATGCCATGCACAGCTGAGGTTTAGAGTTCCGTCAAGGGTTAGGCCTCTTAGGGTCAGGATTGGGGTTAGGTTTAGGGTCAGGGTTAGGGTTAGGGTCAGGATTAGGGTTAGGGTTAGGTTTAGGATTAGGTACATGCCATGCACAGCTGAGGTTTAGAGTTCCCTTTAGGGTTAGGTCTCTTAGGGTTAGGGTTAAGGTTAGGTTTAGGGTTAAGTGCATGCCATGCACAGCTGAGCTTTAGAGTTCCGTTTTGGGTTAGGCCTCTTAGGGTCAGGGTTAGGGTTAGGGTTAGGGTTAGGGTTAGGGTTACGGTTAGGGTTAGGGTTAGGTACATGCCATGCACATCTGAGGTTTTGAGTTCCGTTTAGGGTTAGGTCTCTTAGGGTTAGGGTTAGGGTTAGGATTAGGGTTAGGGTTAGGGTTAGGATTAGGGTTAGGGTTAGGGTTAGGGTTAGGTACATGCCATGCACAGCTGAGGTTTAGAGTTCCGTTTAGGGTTAGCTCTCTTAGGGTCAGGTTTAGGGTTAGGTTTAGGGTTAGGTTTAGGGTTAGGGTTAGGGTCAGGATTAGGGTTAGGGTTAGGATTAGGGTTAGGGTTAGGGTTAGGGTTAGGGTTAGGGTTAGGTACATGCCATGCACAGCTGAGGTTTAGAGTTCCGTTTAGGGTTAGGTCAGTTAGGGTTAGGGTTAAGGTTAGGTTTAGGGTTAAGTGCATGCCATGCACAGCTGAGCTTTAGAGTTCCGTTTTGGGTTAGGCCTCTTAGGGTCAGGGTTAGGGTTCGGGTTAGGGTTAGGGTTAGGGTTAGGGTTAGTGTTAGGGTTACGTACATGCCATGCACAGCTGAGGTTTAGAGTTGCGTTTAGGGTTAGGCCTCTTAGGGCTAGGGTTAGGGTTAGGGTTAGGGTTAGGGTTAGGGTTAGGATTAGGGTTAGGGTTAGGGTTAGGGTTAGGTACATGCCATGCACAGCTGAGGTTTAGAGTTCCATTTAAGGTTAGCTCTCTTAAAGTGAGTTTTAGGGTAAGGGTTAGGGTTAGGTTTCTTAGGGTCAGGGTTAGGGTTAGGGTTAGGGTTAGGGTTATGTACATGCCATGCACAGCTGAGGTTTAGAGTTCTGTTTAGGGTTAGTCCTCTTAGGGTTAGGGTTAGGGTTAGGGTTAGGGTTAGGGTTAGGGTTAGGTTTAGGGTTAGGGTTAGGTACATGCCATGCACAGCTGAGGTTTAGAGTTCCGTTTAGGGTTAGGTCTCTTAGGGTTAGGGTTAAGGTTAGGTTTAGGGTTAAGTGCATGCCATTCACAGCTGAGCTTTAGAGTTCCGTTTAGGGTTAGGCCTCTTAGGGTCAGGGTTAGGTTTAGGGTTAGGGTTAGGGTTAGGGTTAGGGTTAGGGTTACGGTTAGGTACATGCCATGCACAGCTAAGGTTTTGAGTTCCGTTTAGGGTTAGGTCTCTTAGGGTTAGGGTTAGGGTTAGGGTTAGGGTTAGGGTTAGGGTTAGGTCTCTTAGGGTTAGGGTTAGGTTTAGGGTTAGGTACATGCCATGCACAGCTGAGGCTTAGAGTTCCATTTAGGGTTAGGTCTCTTACGGTTAGGGTTAAGGTTAGGGTTAGGGTTAGGGTTAGGGTTAGGGTTAGGGTTAGGGTTAGGGTTAGGGTTAGGGTTATGTGCATGCCATGCACAGCTGAGGTTTACAGTTCCGTTTAGGGTTAGGTCTCTTAGGGTTAGGGTTAAGCTTAGGGTTAGGGTTAGGGTTAGGGTTAGGGTTAGGGTTAAGTGAATGCCATGCACAGCTGAGGTTTAGAGTTCCGTTTTTGGTTAGGCCTCTTAGGGTTAGGGTTAACGTTAGTGTTAGGGTTAGTCTTAGGGTTGGGGTTAGGGTTAGGGTTAGGTTTAGTGTTATGTACATGCCATGCACAGCTGAGGTTTAGAGTTCCGTCAAGGGTTAGGCCTCTTAGGGTTAGGGTTAGGTTTAGGTTTAGGATTAGGGTTAGGGTTAGGGTTAGGGTTAGGGTTAGGTACATGCCATGCACAGCTGAGGTTTAGAGTTCCGTTTAGGGTTAGGTCTCTTAGGGTTAGGGTTAAGGTTAGGTTTAGGGTTAAGTGCATGCCATTCACAGCTGAGCTTTAGAGTTCCGTTTAGGGTTAGGCCTCTTAGGGTCAGGGTTAGGTTTAGGGTTAGGGTTAGGGTTAGGGTTAGGGTTAGGGTTAGGGTTAGGGTTAGGGTTACGGTTAGGTACATGCCATGCACAGCTAAGGTTTTGAGTTCCGTTTAGGGTTAGGTCTCTTAGGGTTAGGGTTAGGGTTAGGGTTA
>NW_026599614.1:1542500-1545000 GCF_023634155.1 Falco peregrinus | reverse complement strand
AGCTTAGGGTTAGGGTTAGGGTTAGGGTTAGGGTTAGGGTTAGGGTTAGGGTTATGTGCATGCCATGCACAGCTGAGGTTTACAGTTCCGTTTAGGGTTAGGTCTCTTAGGGTTAGGGTTAAGCTTAGGGTTAGGGTTAGGGTTAGGGTTAGGGTTAGGGTTAAGTGAATGCCATGCACAGCTGAGGTTTAGAGTTCCGTTTTTGGTTAGGCCTCTTAGGGTTAGGGTTAACGTTAGTGTTAGGGTTAGTCTTAGGGTTGGGGTTAGGGTTAGGGTTAGGGTTAGTGTTATGTACATGCCATGCACAGCTGAGGTTTAGAGTTCCGTCAAGGGTTAGGCCTCTTAGGGTCAGGATTGGGGTTAGGTTTAGGGTCAGGGTTAGGGTTAGGGTCAGGATTAGGGTTAGGGTTAGGTTTAGGATTAGGTACATGCCATGCACAGCTGAGGTTTAGAGTTCCCTTTAGGGTTAGGTCTCTTAGGGTTAGGGTTAAGGTTAGGTTTAGGGTTAAGTGCATGCCATGCACAGCTGAGCTTTAGAGTTCCGTTTTGGGTTAGGCCTCTTAGGGTCAGGGTTAGGGTTAGGGTTAGGGTTAGGGTTAGGGTTACGGTTAGGGTTAGGGTTAGGTACATGCCATGCACATCTGAGGTTTTGAGTTCCGTTTAGGGTTAGGTCTCTTAGGGTTAGGGTTAGGGTTAGGGTTAGGGTTAGGGTTAGGGTTAGGATTAGGGTTAGGGTTAGGGTTAGGGTTAGGTACATGCCATGCACAGCTGAGGTTTAGAGTTCCGTTTAGGGTTAGCTCTCTTAGGGTCAGGTTTAGGGTTAGGTTTAGGGTTAGGTTTAGGGTTAGGGTTAGGGTCAGGATTAGGGTTAGGGTTAGGATTAGGGTTAGGGTTAGGGTTAGGGTTAGGGTTAGGGTTAGGTACATGCCATGCACAGCTGAGGTTTAGAGTTCCGTTTAGGGTTAGGTCAGTTAGGGTTAGGGTTAAGGTTAGGTTTAGGGTTAAGTGCATGCCATGCACAGCTGAGCTTTAGAGTTCCGTTTTGGGTTAGGCCTCTTAGGGTCAGGGTTAGGGTTCGGGTTAGGGTTAGGGTTAGGGTTAGGGTTAGTGTTAGGGTTACGTACATGCCATGCACAGCTGAGGTTTAGAGTTGCGTTTAGGGTTAGGCCTCTTAGGGCTAGGGTTAGGGTTAGGGTTAGGGTTAGGGTTAGGGTTAGGATTAGGGTTAGGGTTAGGGTTAGGGTTAGGTACATGCCATGCACAGCTGAGGTTTAGAGTTCCATTTAAGGTTAGCTCTCTTAAAGTGAGTTTTAGGGTAAGGGTTAGGGTTAGGTTTCTTAGGGTCAGGGTTAGGGTTAGGGTTAGGGTTAGGGTTATGTACATGCCATGCACAGCTGAGGTTTAGAGTTCTGTTTAGGGTTAGTCCTCTTAGGGTTAGGGTTAGGGTTAGGGTTAGGGTTAGGGTTAGGGTTAGGTTTAGGGTTAGGGTTAGGTACATGCCATGCACAGCTGAGGTTTAGAGTTCCGTTTAGGGTTAGGTCTCTTAGGGTTAGGGTTAAGGTTAGGTTTAGGGTTAAGTGCATGCCATTCACAGCTGAGCTTTAGAGTTCCGTTTAGGGTTAGGCCTCTTAGGGTCAGGGTTAGGTTTAGGGTTAGGGTTAGGGTTAGGGTTAGGGTTAGGGTTACGGTTAGGTACATGCCATGCACAGCTAAGGTTTTGAGTTCCGTTTAGGGTTAGGTCTCTTAGGGTTAGGGTTAGGGTTAGGGTTAGGGTTAGGGTTAGGGTTAGGTCTCTTAGGGTTAGGGTTAGGTTTAGGGTTAGGTACATGCCATGCACAGCTGAGGCTTAGAGTTCCATTTAGGGTTAGGTCTCTTACGGTTAGGGTTAAGGTTAGGGTTAGGGTTAGGGTTAGGGTTAGGGTTAGGGTTAGGGTTAGGGTTAGGGTTAGGGTTATGTGCATGCCATGCACAGCTGAGGTTTACAGTTCCGTTTAGGGTTAGGTCTCTTAGGGTTAGGGTTAAGCTTAGGGTTAGGGTTAGGGTTAGGGTTAGGGTTAGGGTTAAGTGAATGCCATGCACAGCTGAGGTTTAGAGTTCCGTTTTTGGTTAGGCCTCTTAGGGTTAGGGTTAACGTTAGTGTTAGGGTTAGTCTTAGGGTTGGGGTTAGGGTTAGGGTTAGGTTTAGTGTTATGTACATGCCATGCACAGCTGAGGTTTAGAGTTCCGTCAAGGGTTAGGCCTCTTAGGGTTAGGGTTAGGTTTAGGTTTAGGATTAGGGTTAGGGTTAGGGTTAGGGTTAGGGTTAGGTACATGCCATGCACAGCTGAGGTTTAGAGTTCCGTTTAGGGTTAGGTCTCTTAGGGTTAGGGTTAAGGTTAGGTTTAGGGTTAAGTGCATGCCATTCACAGCTGAGCTTTAGAGTTCCGTTTAGGGTTAGGCCTCTTAGGGTCAGGGTTAGGTTTAGGGTTAGGGTTAGGGTTAGGGTTAGGGTTAGGGTTAG
>NW_026599614.1:1532500-1537500 GCF_023634155.1 Falco peregrinus | reverse complement strand
GTTAGGGTTAGGGTTAGGTTTCGGGTTAGGTACATGCCATGCACAGCTAAGGTTTTGAGTTCCGTTTAGGGTTAGGTCTCTTAGGGTTAGGGTTAGGGTTAGGGTTAGGGTTAGGGTTAGGTTTAGCTCTCTTAGGGTTAGGGTTAGGTTTAGGGTTAGGTACATGCCATGCACAGCTGAGGCTTAGAGTTCCGTTTAGGGTTAGGTCTCTTAGGGTTAGGGTTAGGGTTAGGGTTAGGGTTAGGGTTAGGGTTATGTGCATGCCATGCACAGCTGAGGTTTACAGTTCCGTTTAGGGTTAGGTCTCTTACGGTTAGGGTTAAGCTTAGGGTTAGGGTTAGGGTTAGGGTTAGGGTTAGGGTTAGGGTTAGGGTTATGTGCATGCCATGCACAGCTGAGGTTTACAGTTCCGTTTAGGGTTAGGTCTCTTAGGGTTAGGGTTAAGCTTAGGGTTAGGGTTAGGGTTAGGGTTAGGGTTAGGGTTAAGTGAATGCCATGCACAGCTGAGGTTTAGAGTTCCGTTTTTGGTTAGGCCTCTTAGGGTTAGGGTTAACGTTAGTGTTAGGGTTAGTCTTAGGGTTGGGGTTAGGGTTAGGGTTAGGGTTAGTGTTATGTACATGCCATGCACAGCTGAGGTTTAGAGTTCCGTCAAGGGTTAGGCCTCTTAGGGTCAGGATTGGGTTTAGGTTTAGGGTCAGGGTTAGGGTTAGGGTCAGGATTAGGGTTAGGGTTAGGTTTAGGATTAGGTACATGCCATGCACAGCTGAGGTTTAGAGTTCCCTTTAGGGTTAGGTCTCTTAGGGTTAGGGTTAAGGTTAGGTTTAGGGTTAAGTGCATGCCATGCACAGCTGAGCTTTAGAGTTCCGTTTTGGGTTAGGCCTCTTAGGGTCAGGGTTAGGGTTAGGGTTAGGGTTAGGGTTAGGGTTACGGTTAGGGTTAGGGTTAGGTACATGCCATGCACATCTGAGGTTTTGAGTTCCGTTTAGGGTTAGGTCTCTTAGGGTTAGGGTTAGGGTTAGGGTTAGGGTTAGGGTTAGGGTTAGGATTAGGGTTAGGGTTAGGGTTAGGGTTAGGTACATGCCATGCACAGCTGAGGTTTAGAGTTCCGTTTAGGGTTAGCTCTCTTAGGGTCAGGTTTAGGGTTAGGTTTAGGGTTAGGTTTAGGGTTAGGGTTAGGGTCAGGATTAGGGTTAGGGTTAGGATTAGGGTTAGGGTTAGGGTTAGGGTTAGGGTTAGGGTTAGGTACATGCCATGCACAGCTGAGGTTTAGAGTTCCGTTTAGGGTTAGGTCAGTTAGGGTTAGGGTTAAGGTTAGGTTTAGGGTTAAGTGCATGCCATGCACAGCTGAGCTTTAGAGTTCCGTTTTGGGTTAGGCCTCTTAGGGTCAGGGTTAGGGTTCGGGTTAGGGTTAGGGTTAGGGTTAGGGTTAGTGTTAGGGTTACGTACATGCCATGCACAGCTGAGGTTTAGAGTTGCGTTTAGGGTTAGGCCTCTTAGGGCTAGGGTTAGGGTTAGGGTTAGGGTTAGGGTTAGGGTTAGGATTAGGGTTAGGGTTAGGGTTAGGGTTAGGTACATGCCATGCACAGCTGAGGTTTAGAGTTCCATTTAAGGTTAGCTCTCTTAAAGTGAGTTTTAGGGTAAGGGTTAGGGTTAGGTTTCTTAGGGTCAGGGTTAGGGTTAGGGTTAGGGTTAGGGTTATGTACATGCCATGCACAGCTGAGGTTTAGAGTTCTGTTTAGGGTTAGTCCTCTTAGGGTTAGGGTTAGGGTTAGGGTTAGGGTTAGGGTTAGGGTTAGGTTTAGGGTTAGGGTTAGGTACATGCCATGCACAGCTGAGGTTTAGAGTTCCGTTTAGGGTTAGGACTCTTAGGGTTAGGGTTAAGGTTAGGTTTAGGGTTAAGTGCATGCCATTCACAGCTGAGCTTTAGAGTTCCGTTTAGGGTTAGGTCTCTTAGGGTTAGGGTTAACGTTAGTGTTAGGGTTAGTCTTAGGGTTGGGGTTAGGGTTAGGGTTAGGGTTAGTGTTATGTACATGCCATGCACAGCTGAGGTTTAGAGTTCCGTCAAGGGTTAGGCCTCTTAGGGTCAGGATTGGGGTTAGGTTTAGGGTCAGGGTTAGGGTTAGGGTCAGGATTAGGGTTAGGGTTAGGTTTAGGATTAGGTACATGCCATGCACAGCTGAGGTTTAGAGTTCCCTTTAGGGTTAGGTCTCTTAGGGTTAGGGTTAAGGTTAGGTTTAGGGTTAAGTGCATGCCATGCACAGCTGAGCTTTAGAGTTCCGTTTTGGGTTAGGCCTCTTAGGGTCAGGGTTAGGGTTAGGGTTAGGGTTAGGGTTAGGGTTACGGTTAGGGTTAGGGTTAGGTACATGCCATGCACATCTGAGGTTTTGAGTTCCGTTTAGGGTTAGGTCTCTTAGGGTTAGGGTTAGGGTTAGGGTTAGGGTTAGGGTTAGGGTTAGGATTAGGGTTAGGGTTAGGGTTAGGGTTAGGTACATGCCATGCACAGCTGAGGTTTAGAGTTCCGTTTAGGGTTAGCTCTCTTAGGGTCAGGTTTAGGGTTAGGTTTAGGGTTAGGTTTAGGGTTAGGGTTAGGGTCAGGATTAGGGTTAGGGTTAGGATTAGGGTTAGGGTTAGGGTTAGGGTTAGGGTTAGGGTTAGGTACATGCCATGCACAGCTGAGGTTTAGAGTTCCGTTTAGGGTTAGGTCAGTTAGGGTTAGGGTTAAGGTTAGGTTTAGGGTTAAGTGCATGCCATGCACAGCTGAGCTTTAGAGTTCCGTTTTGGGTTAGGCCTCTTAGGGTCAGGGTTAGGGTTCGGGTTAGGGTTAGGGTTAGGGTTAGGGTTAGTGTTAGGGTTACGTACATGCCATGCACAGCTGAGGTTTAGAGTTGCGTTTAGGGTTAGGCCTCTTAGGGCTAGGGTTAGGGTTAGGGTTAGGGTTAGGGTTAGGGTTAGGATTAGGGTTAGGGTTAGGGTTAGGGTTAGGTACATGCCATGCACAGCTGAGGTTTAGAGTTCCATTTAAGGTTAGCTCTCTTAAAGTGAGTTTTAGGGTAAGGGTTAGGGTTAGGTTTCTTAGGGTCAGGGTTAGGGTTAGGGTTAGGGTTAGGGTTATGTACATGCCATGCACAGCTGAGGTTTAGAGTTCTGTTTAGGGTTAGTCCTCTTAGGGTTAGGGTTAGGGTTAGGGTTAGGGTTAGGGTTAGGGTTAGGTTTAGGGTTAGGGTTAGGTACATGCCATGCACAGCTGAGGTTTAGAGTTCCGTTTAGGGTTAGGTCTCTTAGGGTTAGGGTTAAGGTTAGGTTTAGGGTTAAGTGCATGCCATTCACAGCTGAGCTTTAGAGTTCCGTTTAGGGTTAGGCCTCTTAGGGTCAGGGTTAGGTTTAGGGTTAGGGTTAGGGTTAGGGTTAGGGTTAGGGTTACGGTTAGGTACATGCCATGCACAGCTAAGGTTTTGAGTTCCGTTTAGGGTTAGGTCTCTTAGGGTTAGGGTTAGGGTTAGGGTTAGGGTTAGGGTTAGGGTTAGGTCTCTTAGGGTTAGGGTTAGGTTTAGGGTTAGGTACATGCCATGCACAGCTGAGGCTTAGAGTTCCATTTAGGGTTAGGTCTCTTACGGTTAGGGTTAAGGTTAGGGTTAGGGTTAGGGTTAGGGTTAGGGTTAGGGTTAGGGTTAGGGTTAGGGTTATGTGCATGCCATGCACAGCTGAGGTTTACAGTTCCGTTTAGGGTTAGGTCTCTTAGGGTTAGGGTTAAGCTTAGGGTTAGGGTTAGGGTTAGGGTTAGGGTTAGGGTTAAGTGAATGCCATGCACAGCTGAGGTTTAGAGTTCCGTTTTTGGTTAGGCCTCTTAGGGTTAGGGTTAACGTTAGTGTTAGGGTTAGTCTTAGGGTTGGGGTTAGGGTTAGGGTTAGGTTTAGTGTTATGTACATGCCATGCACAGCTGAGGTTTAGAGTTCCGTCAAGGGTTAGGCCTCTTAGGGTTAGGGTTAGGTTTAGGTTTAGGATTAGGGTTAGGGTTAGGGTTAGGGTTAGGGTTAGGTACATGCCATGCACAGCTGAGGTTTAGAGTTCCGTTTAGGGTTAGGTCTCTTAGGGTTAGGGTTAAGGTTAGGTTTAGGGTTAAGTGCATGCCATTCACAGCTGAGCTTTAGAGTTCCGTTTAGGGTTAGGCCTCTTAGGGTCAGGGTTAGGTTTAGGGTTAGGGTTAGGGTTAGGGTTAGGGTTAGGGTTAGGGTTAGGGTTAGGGTTACGGTTAGGTACATGCCATGCACAGCTAAGGTTTTGAGTTCCGTTTAGGGTTAGGTCTCTTAGGGTTAGGGTTAGGGTTAGGGTTAGGGTTAGGGTTAGGGTTAGGTCTCTTAGGGTTAGGGTTAGGTTTAGGGTTAGGTACATGCCATGCACAGCTGAGGCTTAGAGTTCCGTTTAGGGTTAGGTCTCTTACGGTTAGGGTTAAGGTTAGGGTTAGGGTTAGGGTTAGGGTTAGGGTTAGGGTTAGGGTTAGGGTTATGTGCATGCCATGCACAGCTGAGGTTTAGAGTTCCGTTTAGGGTTAGGTCTCTTAGGGTTAGGGTTAAGCTTAGGGTTAGGTTTAGGGTTAGGGTTAGGGTTAGGGTTAAGTGAATGCCATGCACAGCTGAGGTTTAGAGTTCCGTTTTTGGTTAGGCCTCTTAGGGTTAGGGTTAACGTTAGTGTTAGGGTTAGTCTTAGGGTTGGGGTTAGGGTTAGGGTTAGGGTTAGTGTTATGTACATGCCATGCACAGCTGAGGTTTAGAGTTCCTTCTAGGGTTAGGCCTCTTAGGGTCAGGATTGGGGTTAGGTTTAGGGTCAGGGTTAGGGTTAGGGTCAGGATTAGGGTTAGGGTTAGGGTTAGGGTTAGGGTTAGGGTTAGGGTTAAGGTTAGGGTTAGGGTTAGGTACATGCCATGCACAGCTGAGGTTTAGAGTTCCGTTTAGGGTTAGGTCTCTTAGGGTTAGGGTTAAGGTTAGGTTTAGGGTTAAGTACAT
>NW_026599614.1:1517500-1522500 GCF_023634155.1 Falco peregrinus | reverse complement strand
TTAGGGTTAGGGTTAGGGTTAGGGTTAGGATTAGGGTTAGGATTAGGGTTAGGGTTAGGGTTAGGGTTAGGGTTAGGTACATCCCATGCACAGCTGAGGTTTAGAGCTCCGTTTTGGGTTAGCTCTCTTAGGGTCAGGTTTAGGGTTAGGGTTAGGGTTAGGGTCAGGATTAGTGTTAGGGTTAGGATTAGGGTTAGGGTTAAGGTTAGGGTTAGGGTTAGGTACATGCCATGCACAGCTAAGGTTTAGAGTTCCGTTTAGGGTTAGGTCTTTTAGGGTTAGGGTTAGGATTGGGGTTAGGGTTAGGGTTAGGGTTAGGGTTATGCACATGCCATGCACAGCTGAGGTTTAGAGTTAGGGTTAGGGTTAGGCCTCTTAGGGTCAGTATTAGGGTTAGGTTTAGGGTTAGGGTTAGGGTTAGGGTTAGGGTTAGGTACATGCCATGCACAGATGAGGTTTAGAGTTCCGTTTAGGGTTAGGTCTTTTAGGGTTAGGGTTAGGGTTAGGGTTAGGGTTAGGGTTAGGGTTATGTACATGCCATGCACAGCTGAGGTTAAGGGCTCCGTCAAGGGTAAGGCCTCTTAGGGTCAGGATTAGGGTTAGGGTTAGGGTTAGGGTTAGGGTTAGAGTTTGGGTTAGGGTTAGGGTTAGGGTTAGGGTTAGGGTTAGGGTTAGGTACATGCCATGCAGAGCTGAGGTTTAGAGTTCCGTTTAGGGTTAGGTCTCTTAGGGTTAGGGTTAAGGTTAGGTTTAGGGTTAAGTGCATGCCATGCACAGCTGAGGTTTAGAGTTCCGTTTAGGGTTAGGCCTCTTAGGGTCAGGGTTAGGGTTAGGGTTAGGGTTAGGGTTAGGGTTAGGGTTAGGGTTAGGGTTACGTACATGCCATGCACAGCTGAGGTTTAGAGTTGCGTTTAGGTTTAGGCCTCTTAGGGTCAGGATTAGGGTTAGTGTTAGGGTTACGTACCTGCCATGCACAGCTGAGGTTTAGAGTTGCGTTTAGGTTTCGGCCTCTTAGGGTCAGGATTAGGGTTAGGGTTAGGGTTAGGGTTAGGGTTATGTACATGCAATGCACAGCTGAGGTTTAGAGTTCCATTTAAGGTTAGCTCTCTTAAAGTGAGGTTTAGGGTAAGGGTTAGGGTTAGGTTTCTTAGGGTCAGGGTTAGGGTTAGGGTTAGGGTTAGGGTTATGTACATGCCATGCACAGCTGAGGTTTAGAGTTCTGTTTAGGGTTAGTCCTCTTAGGGTTAGGGTTAGGGTTAGGGTTAGGGTTAGGGTTAGGGTTAGGTTTAGGGTTAGGGTTAGGTACATGCCATTCACAGCTGAGCTTTAGAGTTCCGTTTAGGGTTAGGCCTCTTAGGGTCAGGGTTAGGGTTAGGGTTAGGGTTAGGGTTAGGGTTAGGGTTAGGGTTAGGGTTAGGGTTAGGGTTACGGTTAGGTACATGCCATGCACAGCTAAGGTTTTGAGTTCCGTTTAGGGTTAGGTCTCTTAGGGTTAGGGTTAGGGTTAGGGTTAGGGTTAGGGTTAGGGTTAGGTCTCTTAGGGTTAGGGTTAGGTTTAGGGTTAGGTACATGCCATGCACAGCTGAGGCTTAGAGTTCCGTTTAGGGTTAGGTCTCTTATGGTTAGGGTTAAGGTTAGGGTTAGGGTTAGGGTTAGGGTTAGGGTTAGGGTTAGGGTTAGGGTTAGGGTTAGGTTTAGGGTTAGGGTTAGGTACATGCCATGCACAGCTGAGGTTTAGAGTTCCGTTTAGGGTTAGGTCTCTTAGGGTTAGGGTTAGGGTTAGGTTTAGGGTTAAGTGCATGCCATGCACAGCTGAGGTTTAGAGTTCCGTTTAGGGTTAGGCCTCTTAGGGTCAGGGTTAGGTTTAGGGTTAGGGTTAGGGTTAGGGTTAGGGTTAGGGTTAGGGTTAGGGTTAGGGTTAGGTACATGCCATGCACAGCTAAGGTTTTGAGTTCCGTTTAGGGTTAGGTCTCTTAGGGTTAGGGTTAGGGTTAGGGTTAGGGTTAGGGTTAGGTTTAGGTCTCTTAGGGTTAGGGTTAGGTTTAGGGTTAGGTACATGCCATGCACAGCTGAGGCTTAGAGTTCCGTTTAGGGTTAGGTCTCTTACGGTTAGGGTTAAGGTTAGGGTTAGGGTTAGGGTTAGGGTTAGGGTTAGGGTTAGGGTTAGGGTTAGGGTTATGTGCATGCCATGCACAGCTGAGGTTTACAGTTCCGTTTAGGGTTAGGTCTCTTACGGTTAGGGTTAAGCTTAGGGTTAGGGTTAGGGTTAGGGTTAGGGTTAGGGTTAAGTGAATGCCATGCACAGCTGAGGTTTAGAGTTCCGTTTTTGGTTAGGCCTCTTAGGGTTAGGGTTAACGTTAGTGTTAGGGTTAGTCTTAGGGTTGGGGTTAGGGTTAGGGTTAGGGTTAGTGTTATGTACATGCCATGCACAGCTGAGGTTTAGAGTTCCGTCAAGGGTTAGGCCTCTTAGGGTCAGGATTGGGGTTAGGTTTAGGGTCAGGGTTAGGGTTAGGGTCAGGATTAGGGTTAGGGTTAGGTTTAGGATTAGGTACATGCCATGCACAGCTGAGGTTTAGAGTTCCCTTTAGGGTTAGGTCTCTTAGGGTTAGGGTTAAGGTTAGGTTTAGGGTTAAGTGCATGCCATGCACAGCTGAGCTTTAGAGTTCCGTTTTGGGTTAGGCCTCTTAGGGTCAGGGTTAGGGTTAGGGTTAGGGTTAGGGTTACGGTTAGGGTTAGGGTTAGGGTTAGGTACATGCCATGCACATCTGAGGTTTTGAGTTCCGTTTAGGGTTAGGTCTCTTAGGGTTAGGGTTAGGGTTAGGGTTAGGGTTAGTGTTAGGGTTAGGATTAGGGTTAGGGTTAGGGTTAGGGTTAGGTACATGCCATGCACAGCTGAGGTTTAGAGTTCCGTTTAGGGTTAGCTCTCTTAGGGTCAGGTTTAGGGTTAGGTTTAGGGTTAGGTTTAGGGTTAGGGTTAGGGTCAGGATTAGGGTTAGGGTTAGGATTAGGGTTAGGGTTAGGGTTAGGGTTAGGGTTAGGGTTAGGGTTAGGTACATGCCATGCACAGCTGAGGTTTAGAGTTCCGTTTAGGGTTAGGTCACTTAGGGTTAGGGTTAAGGTTAGGTTTAGGGTTAAGTGCATGCCATGCACAGCTGAGCTTTAGAGTTCCGTTTTGGGTTAGGCCTCTTAGGGTCAGGGTTAGGGTTCGGGTTAGGGTTAGGGTTAGGGTTAGGGTTAGTGTTAGGGTTACGTACATGCCATGCACAGCTGAGGTTTAGAGTTGCGTTTAGGGTTAGGCCTCTTAGGGCTAGGGTTAAGGTTAGGGTTAGGGTTAGGGTTAGGGTTAGGATTAGGGTTAGGGTTAGGGTTAGGGTTAGGTACATGCCATGCACAGCTGAGGTTTAGAGTTCCATTTAAGGTTAGCTCTCTTAAAGTGAGGTTTAGGGTAAGGGTTAGGGTTAGGTTTCTTAGGGTCAGGGTTAGGGTTAGGGTTAGGGTTAGGGTTATGTACATGCCATGCACAGCTGAGGTTTAGAGTTCTGTTTAGTGTTAGTCCTCTTAGGGTTAGGGTTAGGGTTAGGGTTAGGGTTAGGGTTAGGGTTAGGTTTAGGGTTAGGGTTAGGTACATGCCATGCACAGCTGAGGTTTAGAGTTCCGTTTAGGGTTAGGTCTCTTAGGGTTAGGGTTAAGGTTAGGTTTAGGGTTAAGTGCATGCCATTCACAGCTGAGCTTTAGAGTTCCGTTTAGGGTTAGGCCTCTTAGGGTCAGGGTTAGGTTTAGGGTTAGGGTTAGGGTTAGGGTTAGGGTTAGGGTTACGGTTAGGTACATGCCATGCACAGCTAAGGTTTTGAGTTCTGTTTAGGGTTAGGTCTCTTAGGGTTAGGGTTAGGGTTAGGGTTAGGGTTAGGGTTAGGGTTAGGTCTCTTAGGGTTAGGGTTAGGTTTAGGGTTAGGTACATGCCATGCACAGCTGAGGCTTAGAGTTCCGTTTAGGGTTAGGTCTCTTACGGTTAGGGTTAAGGTTAGGGTTAGGGTTAGGGTTAGGGTTAGGGTTAGGGTTATGTGCATGCCATGCACAGCTGAGGTTTACAGTTCCGTTTAGGGTTAGGTCTCTTAGGGTTAGGGTTAAGCTTAGGGTTAGGGTTAGGGTTAGGGTTAGGGTTAGGGTTAAGTGAATGCCATGCACAGCTGAGGTTTAGAGTTCCGTTTTTGGTTAGGCCTCTTAGGGTTAGGGTTAACGTTAGTGTTAGGGTTAGTCTTAGGGTTGGGGTTAGGGTTAGGGTTAGGTTTAGTGTTATGTACATGCCATGCACAGCTGAGGTTTAGAGTTCCGTCAAGGGTTAGGCCTCTTAGGGTTAGGGTTAGGTTTAGGTTTAGGATTAGGGTTAGGGTTAGGGTTAGGGTTAGGGTTAGGTACATGCCATGCACAGCTGAGGTTTAGAGTTCCGTTTAGGGTTAGGTCTCTTAGGGTTAGGGTTAAGGTTAGGTTTAGGGTTAAGTGCATGCCATTCACAGCTGAGCTTTAGAGTTCCGTTTAGGCTTAGGCCTCTTAGGGTCAGGGTTAGGTTTAGGGTTAGGGTTAGGGTTAGGGTTAGGGTTAGGGTTAGGGTTAGGGTTACGGTTAGGTACATGCCATGCACAGCTAAGGTTTTGAGTTCCGTTTAGGGTTAGGTCTCTTAGGGTTAGGGTTAGGGTTAGGGTTAGGGTTAGGGTTAGGGTTAGGTCTCTTAGGGTTAGGGTTAGTTTTAGGGTTAGGTACATGCCATGCACAGCTGAGGCTTAGAGTTCCGTTTAGGGTTAGGTCTCTTACGGTTAGGGTTAAGGTTAGGGTTAGGGTTAGGGTTAGGGTTAGGGTTAGGGTTAGGGTTAGGGTTATGTGCATGCCATGCACAGCTAAGGTTTAGAGTTCCGTTTAGGGTTAGGTCAGTTAGGGTTAGGGTTAAGGTTAGGTTTAGGGTTAAGTGCATGCCATGCACAGCTGAGCTTTAGAGTTCCGTTTTG
>NW_026599614.1:1457500-1462500 GCF_023634155.1 Falco peregrinus | reverse complement strand
TAGAGTTCCGTCTAGGGTTACGCCTCTTAGGGTCAGGATTAGGGTTAGGTTTAGGATTAGGGTTAGGGTTAGGGTTAGGGTTAGGTACATGCCATGCACAGCTGAGGTTTAGAGTTCTGTTTAGGGTTAGGTCTCTTAGGGCTAGGGTTAGGGTTAGGGTTAGGGTTAGGTACATGCCAAGCATAGCTGAGGTTTTGAATTCCGTTTAGAGTTAGGTCTATTAGGGTTAGGGTTAGGGTTAGGGTTAGGGTTAGGTTTAGGGTAAGGGTTGGGGTTAGGGTTAGGTACATGCTAAGCACAGCTGAGGTTTTGAGTTCCGCGTATGGTTAGGTCTTTTAGGGTTAGGGTTAGGTTTAGGGTCAGGGTTAGGGTTAGGGTTAGGGTTAGGGTTAGGGTTAGGGTTAGGGTTACCTACATGCCATGCACAGCTGAGGTTTAGAGTTGCGTTTAGGGTTAGGCCTCTTAGGGTCAGGGTTAGGGTTAGGGTTAGGGTTAGGGTTAGGGTTAGGGTTAGGTACATGCCAAGCACAGCTGAGGTTTTGAGTTCCCTTTAGGGTTAGGTCTATTAGGGTTAGGGTTAGGGTTAGGGTTAGGGTTAGGGTTAGGGTTAGGGTTAGGTACATGCCATGCACAGCTGAGGTTTAGAGTTGCGTTTAGGGTTAGGCCTCTTAGGGTTAGGTTTAGGGTTAGGGTTAGGGTTAGGGTTAGGGTTAGGTACATGCCAAGCACAGCTGAGGATTTGAGTTCCGTTTAGGGTTAGGTCAATTAGGGTTAGGGTAAGGGTTAGGGTTAGGGTTAGGCTTAGGGTTAGGGTAAGGTACATGCCATGCACAGCTGAGGTTTAGAGTTCCGTTTAGGGTTAGGTCTCTTAGGGTTAGGGTTAGGGTTAGGGTTAGGGTTAGGATTAGTGTTAGGGTTAGGGTTAGGGTTAGGTACATGCCATGCACAGCTGAGGTTTTGAGTTCCGTTTAGGGTTAGGTCTTTTAGGGTTAGGGTTAAGGTTAGGGTTAGGGTTAGGGTTAGGGTTAGGGTTAGGGTTAGGTACATGCCATGCACAGCTGAGGTTTAGATCTCCGTTTAGGGTTAGCTCTCTTAGGGTCAGTTTTAGGGTCAGGATTAGGGTTAGGTTTAGGGTTAGGGTTAGGGTTAGGGTTAGGGTTAGGGTTAGGGTTAGGGTTATGTACATGCCATGCACAGCTGAGGTTTAGAGTTCCGTCTAGGGTTAGGCCTCTTAGGGTCAGGATTAGGGTTAGGTTTAGGATTAGGGTTCGGGTTAGGGTTAAGGATAGGTTTAGGGTTAGGGTTAGGTACATGCCAAGCACAGCTGAGGTTTTGAGTTCCGTTTAGGGTTAGGTATCTTAGGGTTAGGGTTAGGGTTAGGGTTAGGGTTAGGGTTAGGGTTAGGGGTAGGGTTAGGGTTAGGGTTAGGGTTAGGGTTAGGGTTAGGTACATGCCATGCACAGCTGAGGTTTAGAGTTGCGTTTAGGGTTAGGCCTCTTGTTAGGGTTAGGGTTAGGGTTAGGGATAGGGTTAGGTACATGCCAAGCACAGCTGAGGTTTTGAATTCCGTTTAGGGTTAGGTCTATTAGGGTTAGGGTTAGGGTTAGGGTTAGGGTTAGGGTTAGGGTTAGGGTTAGGGTTAGGGTTAGGGTTAGGGTTAGGTACATGCCAAGCACAACTGAGGTTTTGAGTTCCGCGTAAGGTTAGGTCTTTTAGGGTTAGGGTTAGGTTTAGGATTAAGGTTAGGGTTAGGGTTAGGGTTAGGGTTAGGGTTAGGGTTACCTACATGCCATGCACAGCTGAGGTTTAGAGTTGCGTTTATGGTTAGGCCTCTTAGGGTTAGGGTTAGGGTTAGGGTTAGGGTTAGGGTTAGGGTTAGGGTTAGGTACATGCCAAGCACAGCTGAGGTTTAGAGTTCCGTTTAGGGTTAGGTCTCTTAGGGTTAGGGTAAGGATTAGGGTTAGGGTTAGGGTTAGGGTTAGGGTTAGGGTTAGTGTTAGTGTTAGGGTTAGGGTTAGGGTTATGTACATGCCATGCACAGCTGAGGTTTAAAGTTCCGTTTAGGGTTAGGTCTCTTAGGGTTAGGGTTAGGGTTAGGGTTAGGGTTAGGGTTAGGATTAGTGTTAGGGTTAGGGTTAGGGTCAGGTACATGCCATGCACAGCTGAGGTTTTGAGTTCCGCGTAGGGTTAGGTCTTTTAGGGTTAGGGTTAGGGTTAGGGTTAGGGTTAGGGTTAGGGTTAGGGTTAGGGTTAGGGTTAGGGTTACGGTTATGTACATGCCATGCACAGCTGAGGTTTAGAGTTCCGTTTAGGGTTAGGTCTCTTAGGGTTAGGGTTAGGGTTAGGGTTAGGGTTAGGATTAGTGTTAGGGTTAGGGTTAGGGTTAGGTACATGCCATGCACAGCTGAGGTTTTGAGTTCCGTTTAGGGTTAGGTCTTTTAGGGTTAGGGTTAGGCTTACCGTTAGGGTTAGGGTTAGGGTAGGGTTAGGGTTAGGTACATGCCATGCACAGCTGAGGTTTAGAGCTCCGTTTATGGTTAGCTCTCTTAGGGTCAGTTTTAGGGTCAGGATTAGGGTTAGGTTTAGGGTTAGGGTTAGGGTTAGGCTTCGGGTTAGGGTTAGGGTTACGTACATGCCATGCACAGCTGAGGTTTAGAGTTCCGTCTAGGGTTAGGCCTCTTAGGGTCAGGATTAGGGTTAGGTTTAGGATTAGGGTTCGGGTTAGGGTTAGGGATAGGTTTAGGGTTAGGGTTAGGTACATGCCAAGCACAGCTGAGGTTTTGAGTTCCGTTTAGGGTTAGGTATCTTAGGGTTAGGGTTAGGGTTAGGGTTAGGGTTAGGGTTAGGGTTAGGGATAGGGTTAGGGGTAGGGTTAGGGTTAGGGTTAGGGTTAGGGTTAGGGTTACCTACATGCCATGCACAGCTGAGGTTTAGAGTTGCGTTTAGGGTTAGGCCTCTTGTTAGGGTTAGGGTTAGGGTTAGGGATAGGGTTAGCGTTAGGGTTAGGGTTAGGTACATGCCAAGCACAGCTGAGGTTTTGAGTTCCGTTTAGGGTTAGGTCTATTAGGGTTAGGGTTAGGGTTAGGGTTAGGGTTAGGGTTAGGGTTAGGGTTAGGGTTAGGTACATGCCAAGCACAACTGAGGTTTTGAGTTCCGCGTAGGGTTAGGTCTTTTAGGGTTAGGGTTAGGTTTAGGATTAAGGTTAGGGTTAGGGTTAGGGTTAGGGTTAGGGTTAGGGTTACCTACATGCCATGCACAGCTGAGGTTTAGAGTTGCGTTTATGGTTAGGCCTCTTAGGGTTAGGGTTAGGGTTAGGGTTAGGGTTAGGGTTAGGGTTAGGGTTAGGGTTAGGGTTAGGGTTAGGTACATGCCATGCACAGCTGAGGTTTAGAGCTCCGTTTAGGGTTAGCTCTCTTAGGGTCAGTTTTAGGGTCAGGATTAGGGTTAGGTTTAGGGTTAGGGTTAGGGTTAGGGTTAGGGTTATGTACATGCCATGCACAGCTGAGGTTTAGAGTTCCGTCTAGGGTTAGGTCTCTTAGGGTTAGGGTAAGGATTAGATTTAGGGTTAGGGTTAGGGTTAGCGTTAGGGTTAGGGTTAGTGTTAGGGTTAGGGTTAGGGTTAGGGTTAGGATTAGTGTTAGGGTTAGGATTAGGTACATGCCATGCACAGCTGAGGTTTAGAGTTCCGCGTAGGCTTAAGTCTTTTAGGGTTAGGGTTAGGGTTAGGGTTAGGGTTAGGGTTAGGGTTAGGGTTAGGGTTAGGGTTAGGGTTTGGGTTAGGGTTAGGGTTAGGGTTAGGGTTAGGTACATGCCATGCACAGCTGAGGTTTAGAGCTCCGTTTAGGGTTAGCTCTCCTGGGTCAGTTTTAGGGTCAGGATTAGGGTTAGGTTCAGGGTTAGGGTTAGGGTTAGGGTTAGGGTTAGGGTTATGTACATGCCATGCACAGCTAAGGTTTAGAGTTCCGTTTAGGGTTAGGTCACTTAGGGTTAGTGTTTAGGTTAGGGTTAGGGTTAGGGTTAGGGTTAGGTTTGTGTGCATGCCATGCACAGCTGAGGTTTAGAGTTCCGTCTAGGGTTAGGCCTCTTAGGGTCAGGATTAGGGTTAGGTTTTGGATTAGGGTTAGGGTTAGGGTTAGGGTTAGGGTTAGGGTTAGGTACATGCCATGCACAGCTGAGGTTTAGAGTTGCGTTTAGGGTTAGGCCTCTTGTTAGGGTTAGGGTTAGGGTTAGGGATAGGGTTAGGTACATGCCAAGCACAGCTGAGGTTTTGAATTCCGTTTAGAGTTAGGTCTATTAGGGTTAGGGTTAGGGTTAGGGTTAGGGTTAGGTTTAGGGTAAGGGTTGGGGTTAGGGTTAGGTACATGCCAAGCACAGCTGAGGTTTTGAGCTCCGTTTAGGGTTAGCTCTCTTAGGGTCAGTTTTAGGGTCAGGATTAGGGTTAGGTTCAGGGTTAGGGTTAGGGTTAGGGTTAGGGTTAGGGTTATGTACATGCCATGCACAGCTGAGGTTTAGAGTTCCGTTTAGGGTTAGGTCTCTTAGGGTTAGGGTTAGGGTTAGGGTTAGGGTTAGGATTAGTGTTAGGGTTAGGGTTAGGGTTAGGTACATGCCATGCACAGCTGAGGTTTTGAGTTCCGTTTAGGGTTAGGTCTTTTAGGGTTAGGGTTAGGGTTACGGTTAGGGTTAGGGTTAGGGTTAGGGTTAGGGTTAGGTACATGCCATGCACAGCTGAGGTTTAGAGCTCCGTTTAGGGTTAGCTCTCTTAGGGTCAGTTTTAGGGTTAGGTTTAGGGTTAGGGTTAGGGTTAGGGTTAGGGTTAGGGTTGGGGTTAGGGTTAGGTTTATGTACATGCCATGCACAGCTGAGGTTTAGAGTTCCGTCTAGGGTTAGGCCTCTTAGGGTCAGGATTAGGGTTAGGTTTAGGATTAGGGTTCGGGTTCGGGTTAGGGATAGGTTTAGGGTTAGGGTTAGGTACATGCCAAGCACAGCTGAGCTTTTGAGTT
>NW_026599614.1:1415000-1417500 GCF_023634155.1 Falco peregrinus | reverse complement strand
TTAGGGTTAGGTACATGCCAAGCACAGCTGAGGTTTAGAGTTCCGTTTAGGGTTAGGTCTCTTAGGGTTAGGGTTAGGGTTAGGGTTAGGGTTAGGGTTAGGATTAGAGTTAGGGTTAGGGTTAGGGTTAGGTACATGCCATGCACAGCTGAGGTTTTGAGTTCCGCGTAGACTTAGGTCTTTTAGGGTTAGGGTTAGGGTTAGGGTTAGGGTTAGGGTTAGGGTTAGGGTTAGGGTTAGGGTTAGGGTTAGGGTTAGGGTTAGGGTTAGGGTTAGTGTTAGGGTTAGGGTTAGGGTTAGGGTTATGTACATGCCATGCACAGGTGAGGTTTAGAGTTCCGTTTAGGGTTAGGTCTCTTAGGGTTAGGGTTAGGGTTAGGGTTAGGGTTAGGGTTAGGATTAGTGTTAGGGTTAGGGTTAGGGTTAGGTACATGCCATGCACAGCTGAGGTTTTGAGTTCCGCGTAGGCTTAGGTCTTTTAGGGTTAGGGTTAGGGTTAGGGTTAGGGTTAGGGTTAGGGTTTGGGTTAGGGTTAGGGTTAGGGTTAGGGTTAGGTACATGCCATGCACAGCTGAGGTTTAGAGTTCTGTTTAGGGTTAGGTCTCTTAGGGCTAGGGTTAGGGTTAGGGTTAGGGTTAGGTACATGCCAAGTATAGCTGAGGTTTTGAATTCCGTTTAGAGTTAGGTCTATTAGGGTTAGGGTTAGGGTTAGGGTTAGGGTTAGGTTTAGGGTAAGGGTTGGGGTTAGGGTTAGGTACATGCCAAGCACAGCTGAGGTTTTGAGTTCCGCGTATCGTTAGGTCTTTTAGGGTTAGGGTTAGGTTTAGGGTCAGGGTTAGGGTTAGGGTTAGGGTTAGGGTTAGGGTTAGGGTTAGGGTTAGGGTTAGGGTTACCTACATGCCATGCACAGCTGAGGTTTAGAGTTGCGTTTAGGGTTAGGCCTCTTAGGGTCAGGGTTAGGGTTAGGGTTAGGGTTAGGGTTAGGTACATGCCAAGCACAGCTGAGGTTTTGAGTTCCCTTTAGGGTTAGGTCTATTAGGGTTAGGGTTAGGGTTAGGGTTAGGGTTAGGGTTAGGGTTAGGGTTAGGGTTAGGGTTAGGGTTAGGGTTAGGGTTAGGGTTAGGGTTAGGTACATGCCATGCACAGCTGTGGTTTAGAGTTGCGTTTAGGGTTAGGCCTCTTAGGGTTAGGTTAAGGGTTAGGGTTAGGGTTAGGGTTAGGGTTAGGTACATGCCAAGCACAGCTGAGGATTTGAGTTCCGTTTAGGGTTACATCAATTAGGGTTAGGGTAAGGGTTAGGGTTAGGGTTAGGCTTAGGGTTAGGGTAAGGTACATGCCATGCACAGCTGAGGTTTAGAGTTCCGTTTAGGGTTAGGTCTCTTAGGGTTAGGGTTAGGGTTAGGGTTAGGGTTAGGGTTAGGGTTAGGATAAGTGTTAGGGTTAGGGTTAGGGTTAGGTACATGCCATGCACAGCTGAGGTTTTGAGTTCCGTTTAGGGTTAGGTCTTTTAGGGTTACGTTTAAGGTTAGGGTTAGGGTTAGGGTTAGGGTTAGGGTAGGGTTAGGGTTAGGTACATGCCATGCACAGCTGAGGTTTAGAGCTCCGTTTAGGGTTAGCTCTCTTAAGGTCAGTTTTAGGGTCAGGATTAGGGTTAGGTTTAGGGTTAGGGTTAGGGTTAGGGTTAGGGTTATGTACATGCCATGCACAGCTGAGGTTTAGAGTTCCGTCTAGGGTTAGGCCTCTTAGGGTCAGGATTAGGGTTAGGTTTAGGATTAGGGTTCGGGTTAGGGTTAGGGATAGGTTTAGGGTTAGGGTTAGGTACATGCCAAGCACAGCTGAGGTTTTGAGTTCCGTTTAGGGTTAGGTATCTTAGGGTTAGGGTTAGGGTTAGGGTTAGGGTTAGGGTTAAATTTAGGGTTAGGGGTAGGGTTAGGGTTAGGGTTACGGTTAGGGTTAGGGTTACCTACATGCCATGCACAGCTGAGGTTTAGAGTTGCGTTTAGGGTTAGGCGTCTTGTTAGGGTTAGGGTTAGGGTTAGGGATAGGGTTAGCGTTAGGGTTAGGGTTAGGTACATGCCAAGCACAGCTGAGGTTTTGAATTCCGTTTAGGGTTAGGTCTATTAGGGTTAGGGTTAGGGTTAGGGTTAGGGTTAGGGTTAGGGTTAGGGTTAGGGTTAGGGTTAGGGTTAGGGTTAGGGTTAGGGTTAGGTACATGCCAAGCACAACTGAGGTTTTGAGTTCCGCGTAGGGTTAGGTCTTTTAGGGTTAGGGTTAGGTTTAGGATTAAGGTTAGGGTTAGGGTTAGGGTTAGGGTTAGGGTTAGGGTTAGGGTGATGTACATGCCATGCACAGCTGAGGTTTAGAGTTCCGTTTAGGGTTAGGTCACTTAGGGTTAGGGTTTAGGTTAGGGTTAGGGTTAGGGTTAGGGTTGTGTGCATGCCATGCACAGCTGAGGTTTAGAGTTCCGTCTAGGGTTAGGCCTCTTAGGGTCAGGATTAGG
>NW_026599614.1:1320000-1322500 GCF_023634155.1 Falco peregrinus | reverse complement strand
ACATGCCAAGCACAGCTGAGGTTTTGAATTCCGTTTAGGGTTAGGTCTATTAGGGTTAGGGTTAAAGTTAGGGTTAGGGTTAGGGTTAGGGTTAGGGTTAGGTACATGCCATGCACAGCTGAGGTTTAGAGTTCCGTTTAGCGTTAGGTCTCTTAGGGTTAGGGTTAGGGTTAGGGTTAGGGTTAGGGTTAGGGTTAGGGTTAGGGTTAGGGTTAGGGTTACGTACATGCCATGCACAGCTGAGGTTTTGAGTTCCGTTTAGGGTTAGGTATCATAGGGTTAGGGTTAGGGTTAGGGTTAGGGTTAGGGTTAAGTGCATGCCATGCACAGCTGAGGTTTAGAGTTCCGTTTAGGGTTAGGTCACTTAGGGTTAGGGTTTACGTTAGGGTTAGGCTTACGGTTAGGTTTAGGGTTAGGTACATGCCATGCACAGGTGAGGTTCAGAGTTCCGTCTAGGGTTAGGCCTCTTAGGGTCAGGATTAGGGTTAGGGGTAGGATTAGGGTTAGGGTTAGGGTTAGGGTTAGGGTTAGGTTTAGGATTAGGGTTAGGTACATGCCATGCACAGCTGAGGTTTTGAGTTCCGCGTAGGGTTAGGTCTTTTAGGGTTAGGGTTAGGGTTAGGGTTAGGGTTAGGTACATGCCATGCACAGCTGAGGTTTAGAGTTCCGTTTAGGATTAGGTCTCTTAGGCTTAGGGTTAGGGTTAGGGTTAGGGTTAGGGTTAGGGTTAGGGTTAGGTTTAGGGTTAGGTACATGCCATGCACAGCTGAGGTTTAGAGTTCCGTTTAGTGTTAGGTCTCTTAGGGTTAGGGTTAGGGTTAGGGTTAGGGTAAGGGTTAGGGTTAGGGTTAGGTTTAGGGTTACGTACATGCCATGCACAGCTGAGGTTTAGAGTTCCGTTTAGGATTAGGTCTCTTAGGGTTAGGGTTAGGGTTAGGGTTAGGGTTAGGGTTAGGGTTAGGTTTAGGGGTAGGTACATGCCATGCACAGCTGAGGTTTTGAGTTCCGCGTAGGCTTAGGTCTTTTAGGGTTAGGGTTAGGGTCAGGGTTAGGGTTAGGGTTAGGGTTAGGGTTAGGGTTAGGGTTAGGGTTAGGGTTATGTACATGCAATGCACAGCTGAGGTTTAGAGTTCCGTTTTGGGTAAGGCCTCTTAGGGACAGGATTAGGGTTAGGTTTAGGATTAGGGTTAGGGTTCGGGTTAGGGTTAGGGATAGGGTTAGGGTTAGGGTTAGGTACATGCCATGCACAGCTGAGGTTTAGAGTTCCGTTTAGGGTTAGGCCTCTTAGGGTCAGGATTAGGGTTAGGGTTAGGGTTAGGGTTAGGGTTAGGGTTAGGGTTAGGGTTAGGGTTAGGTACATGCCATGCACAGCTGAGGTTTTGAGTTCCGCGTAGTCTTAGGTCTTTTAGGGTTAGGGTTAGGGTTAGGGTTAGGGTTAGGGTTAGGGATAGCTTTAGGGTTAGGGTTAGGTACATGCCATGCACAGCTGAGGTTTTGAGTTCCGTTTAGGGTTAGGTATCTTAATGATAGTGTTAGGGTTAGGGTTAGGTATAGGGTTAGGGTTAGGGTTAGGGTTAGGGTTAGGGTTAGGGTTAGGGTTAGGGTTAGGGTTATGTACATGCCATGCACAGCCAAGGTTTAGAGTTCCGTTTAGGTTTAGGCCTCTTAGGGTCAGGATTAGGGTTAGGGTTAGGGTTAGGGTTAGGGTTAGGGTTAGGGTTAGGGTTAGGTACATGCCAAGGACAGCTGAGGTTTTGAATTCCGTTTATGGTTAGGTCTATTAGGGTTAGGGTTAGGTTTAGGGTTAGGGTTAGGGTTAGGGTTAGGGTTATGGTTAGGGTTAGGGTTAGGGTTAGGTACATGCCATGCACAGCTGAGGTTTAGAGTTCCGTTTAGGATTAGGTCTCTTAGGCTTAGGGTTAGGGTTAGGGTTAGGGTTAGGGTTAGGGTTAGGTTTAGGGTTAGGTACATGCCATGCACAACTGAGGTTTAGAGTTCCGTTTAGGGTTAGGTCTCTTAGGGTTAGGGTTAGGGTTAGGGTTAGGGTTAGGGTTAGGGTTAGGGTTAGGGTTAGGGTTATGTACATGCCATGCACAGCTGAGGTTTAGAGTTCCGTTTAGGGTTAGGCCTCTTAGGGTCAGGATTAGGGTTAGGGTTAGGGTTAGGGTTAGGGTTAGGGTTAGGGTTAGGGTTAGGCCTCTTGTTTAGGGCTAGGGTTAGGGTTAGGGTTAGGGTTAGGTACATGCCATGCACAGCTGAGGTTTAGAGTTCCGTTTAGGATTAGGTCTCTTAGGCTTAGGGTTAGGGTTAGGGTTAGGGTTAGGGTTAGGGTTAGGTTTAGGGTTAGGTACATGCCATGCACAACTGAGGTTTAGAGTTCCGTTTAGTGTTAGGTCTCTTAGGGTTAGGGTTAGGGTTAGGGTAAGGGTTAGGGTTAGGGTTAGGTTTAGGGTTATGTACATGCCATGCACAGCTGAGGTTTAGAGTTCCGTTTAGGATT
>NW_026599614.1:1310000-1315000 GCF_023634155.1 Falco peregrinus | reverse complement strand
GTTAGGGTTAGGGTTAGGGTTAGGGTTAGGGTTAGGGTTAGGGTTAGGGTTAGGGGTAGGTACATGCCATGCACAGCTGAGGTTTTGAATTCCGCGTAGGCTTAGGTCTTTTAGGGTTAGGGTTAGGGTCAGGGTTAGGGTTAGGGTTAGGGTTAGGGTTAGGGTTAGGGTTATGTACATGCAATGCACAGCTGAGGTTATAGAGTTCCGTTTTGGGTAAGGCCTCTTAGGGACAGGATTAGGGTTAGGTTTAGGATTAGGGTTAGGGTTCGGGTTAGGGTTAGTGTTAGGGTTAGGGTTAGGGTTAGGTACATGCCAGGCACAGCTGAGGTTTTGAGTTCCGTTTAGGGTTAGGTATCTTAATGATAGGGTTAGGGTTAGGGTTAGGTATAGGGTTAGGGTTAAGGTTAGGGTTAGGGTTAGGGTTAGGGTTAGGGTTAGGGTTATGTACATGCCATGCACAGCTGAGGTTTAGAGTTCCGTTTAGGGTTAGGCCTCTTAGGGACAGGATTAGGGTTAGGTTTAGGATTAGGGTTAGGGTTCGGGTTAGGGTTAGGGATAGGGTTAGGGTTAGGGTTAGGTACATGCCAGGCACAGCTGAGGTTTTGAGTTCCGTTTAGGGTTAGGTATCTTAATGATAGGGTTAGGATTAGGGTTAGGTATAGGGTTAGGGTCAGGATTAGGGTTAGGGTTAGGGTTAGGGTTAGGGTTAGGGTTAGGTACATGCCATGCACAGCTGAGGTTTTGAGTTCCGTGTAGGCTTAGGTCTTTTAGGGTTAGGGTTAGGGTTAGGGTTAGGGTTAGGGTTAGGGTTAGGGTTAGGGTTAGGGTTAGGGTTAGGGTTAGGTACATGCCATGCACAGCTGAGGTTTTGAGTTCCGCGTAGGCTTAGGTCTTTTAGGGTTAGGGTTAGGGTCAGGGTTAGGGTTAGGGTTAGGGTTAGGGTTAGGGTTAGGGTTATGTACATGCAATGCACAGCTGAGGTTATAGAGTTCCGTTTTGGGTAAGGCCTCTTAGGGACAGGATTAGGGTTAGGTTTAGGATTAGGGTTAGGGTTCGGGTTAGGGTTAGTGTTAGGGTTAGGGTTAGGGTTAGGTACATGCCAGGCACAGCTGAGGTTTTGAGTTCCGTTTAGGGTTAGGTATCTTAATGATAGGGTTAGGGTTAGGGTTAGGTATAGGGTTAGGGTTAAGGTTAGGGTTAGGGTTAGGGTTAGGGTTAGGGTTAGGGTTATGTACATGCCATGCACAGCTGAGGTTTAGAGTTCCGTTTAGGGTTAGGCCTCTTAGGGACAGGATTAGGGTTAGGTTTAGGATTAGGGTTAGGGTTCGGGTTAGGGTTAGGGATAGGGTTAGGTTTAGGGTTAGGTACATCCCAGGCACAGCTGAGGTTTTGAGTTCCGTTTAGGGTTAGGTATCTTAATGATAGGGTTAGGGTTAGGGTTAGGTATAGGGTTAGGGTTAGGGTTAGGGTTAGGGTTAAGGTTAGGGTTAGGGTTAGGGTTAGGGTTATGTACATGCCATGCACAGCTGAGGTTTAGAGTTCCGTTTAGGGTTAGGCCTCTTAGGGTCAGGATTAGGGTTAGGGTTAGGGTTAGGGTTAGGGTTAGGGTTAGGTACATGCCATGCACAGCTGAGGTTTTGAGTTCCGCGTAGTCGTAGGTCTTTTAGGGTTAGGGTTAGGGTTAGGGTTAGGGTTAGGGTTAGGGTTAGGGTTAGGGTTAGGGTTAGGTACATGCCATGCACAGCTGAGGTTTTGAGTTCCGCGTAGGCTTAGGTCTTTTAGGGTTAGGGTTAGGGTCAGGGTTAGGGTTAGGGTTAGGGTTAGGGTTAGGGTTAGGGTTATGTACATGCAATGCACAGCTGAGGTTATAGAGTTCCGTTTTGGGTAAGGCCTCTTAGGGACAGGATTAGGGTTAGGTTTAGGATTAGGGTTAGGGTTCGGGTTAGGGTTAGTGTTAGGGTTAGGGTTAGGGTTAGGTACATGCCAGGCACAGCTGAGGTTTTGAGTTCCGTTTAGGGTTAGGTATCTTAATGATAGGGTTAGGGTTAGGGTTAGGTATAGGGTTAGGGTTAAGGTTAGGGTTAGGGTTAGGGTTAGGGTTAGGGTTAGGGTTATGTACATGCCATGCACAGCTGAGGTTTAGAGTTCCGTTTAGGGTTAGGCCTCTTAGGGACAGGATTAGGGTTAGGTTTAGGATTAGGGTTAGGGTTCGGGTTAGGGTTAGGGATAGGGTTAGGTTTAGGGTTAGGTACATCCCAGGCACAGCTGAGGTTTTGAGTTCCGTTTAGGGTTAGGTATCTTAATGATAGGGTTAGGGTTAGGGTTAGGTATAGGGTTAGGGTTAGGGTTAGGGTTAGGGTTAAGGTTAGGGTTAGGGTTAGGGTTAGGGTTATGTACATGCCATGCACAGCTGAGGTTTAGAGTTCCGTTTAGGGTTAGGCCTCTTAGGGTCAGGATTAGGGTTAGGGTTAGGGTTAGGGTTAGGGTTAGGGTTAGGTACATGCCATGCACAGCTGAGGTTTTGAGTTCCGCGTAGTCGTAGGTCTTTTAGGGTTAGGGTTAGGGTTAGGGTTAGGGTTAGGGTTAGGGTTAGGGTTAGGGTTAGGGTTAGGTACATGCCATGCACAGCTGAGGTTTTGAGTTCCGCGTAGGCTTAGGTCTTTTAGGGTTAGGGTTAGGGTCAGGGTTAGGGTTAGGGTTAGGGTTAGGGTTAGGGTTAGGGTTATGTACATGCAATGCACAGCTGAGGTTATAGAGTTCCGTTTTGGGTAAGGCCTCTTAGGGACAGGATTAGGGTTAGGTTTAGGATTAGGGTTAGGGTTCGGGTTAGGGTTAGTGTTAGGGTTAGGGTTAGGGTTAGGTACATGCCAGGCACAGCTGAGGTTTTGAGTTCCGTTTAGGGTTAGGTATCTTAATGATAGGGTTAGGGTTAGGGTTAGGTATAGGGTTAGGGTTAAGGTTAGGGTTAGGGTTAGGGTTAGGGTTAGGGTTATGTACATGCCATGCACAGCTGAGGTTTAGAGTTCCGTTTAGGGTTAGGCCTCTTAGGGACAGGATTAGGGTTAGGTTTAGGATTAGGGTTAGGGTTCGGGTTAGGGTTAGGGATAGGGTTAGGTTTAGGGTTAGGTACATCCCAGGCACAGCTGAGGTTTTGAGTTCCGTTTAGGGTTAGGTATCTTAATGATAGGGTTAGGGTTAGGGTTAGGTATAGGGTTAGGGTTAGGGTTAGGGTTAGGGTTAAGGTTAGGGTTAGGGTTAGGGTTAGGGTTATGTACATGCCATGCACAGCTGAGGTTTAGAGTTCCGTTTAGGGTTAGGCCTCTTAGGGTCAGGATTAGGGTTAGGGTTAGGGTTAGGGTTAGGGTTAGGGTTAGGTACATGCCATGCACAGCTGAGGTTTTGAGTTCCGCGTAGTCGTAGGTCTTTTAGGGTTAGGGTTAGGGTTAGGGTTAGGGTTAGGGTTAGGGTTAGGGTTAGGGTTAGGGTTAGGTACATGCCATGCACAGCTGAGGTTTTGAGTTCCGCGTAGGCTTAGGTCTTTTAGGGTTAGGGTTAGGGTCAGGGTTAGGGTTAGGGTTAGGGTTAGGGTTAGGGTTAGGGTTAGGGTTAGGGTTAGGGTTATGTACATGCAATGCACAGCTGAGGTTTAGAGTTCCGTTTTGGGTAAGGCCTCTTAGGGACAGGATTAGGGTTAGGTTTAGGATTAGGGTTAGGGTTCGGGTTAGGGTTAGGGATAGGTTTAGGGTTAGGGTTAGGTACATGCCAGGCACAGCTGAGGTTTAGAGTTCCTTCTAGGGTTAGGTATCTTAATGATAGTGTTAGGGTTAGGGTTAGGGTTAGGGTTAGGGTTATGTACATGCCATGCACAGCCAAGGTTTAGAGTTCCGTTTAGGTTTAGGCCTCTTAGGGTCAGGATTAGGGTTAGTGTTAGGGTTAGCGTTAGGGTTAGGGTTAGGTACATGCCAAGGACAGCTGAGGTTTTGAATTCCGTTTAGGGTTAGGTCTATTAGGGTTAGGGTTAGGTTTAGGGTTAGGGTTAGGGTTAGGGTTAGGGTTAGGGTTAGGGTTAGGGTTAGGTACATGCCATGCACAGCTGAGGTTTAGAGTTCCGTTTAGGATTAGGTCTCTTAGGCTTAGGGTTAGGGTTAGGGTTAGGGTTAGGGTTAGGGTTAGGTTTAGGGTTAGGTACATGCCATGCACAACTGAGGTTTAGAGTTCCGTTTAGGGTTAGGTCTCTTAGGGTTAGGGTTAGGGTTAGGGTTAGGGTTAGGGTTAGGGTTAGGGTTAGGGTTAGGGTTAGGGTTAGGTACATGCCATGCACAGCTGAGGTTTAGAGTTCCGTTTAGCGTTAGGTCTCTTAGGGTTAGGGTTAGGGTTAGGGTTAGGGTTAGGGTTAGGGTTAGGGTTAGGGTTAGGGTTAGGGGTAGGTACATGCCATGCACAGCTGAGGTTTTGAGTTCCGCGTAGGCTTAGGTCTTTTAGGGTTAGGGTTAGGGTCAGGGTTAGGGTTAGGGTTAGGGTTAGGGTTAGGGTTAGGGTTATGTACATGCAATGCACAGCTGAGGTTATAGAGTTCCGTTTTGGGTAAGGCCTCTTAGGGACAGGATTAGGGTTAGGTTTAGGATTAGGGTTAGGGTTCGGGTTAGGGTTAGTGTTAGGGTTAGGGTTAGGGTTAGGTACATGCCAGGCACAGCTGAGGTTTTGAGTTCCGTTTAGGGTTAGGTATCTTAATGATAGGGTTAGGGTTAGGGTTAGGTATAGGGTTAGGGTTAAGGTTAGGGTTAGGGTTAGGGTTAGGGTTAGGGTTAGGGTTATGTACATGCCATGCACAGCTGAGGTTTAGAGTTCCGTTTAGGGTTAGGCCTCTTAGGGACAGGATTAGGGTTAGGTTTAGGATTAGGGTTAGGGTTCGGGTTAGGGTTAGGGATAGGGTTAGGGTTAGGGTTAGGTACATGCCAGGCACAGCTGAGGTTTTGAGTTCCGTTTAGGGTTAGGTA
>NW_026599614.1:1277500-1285000 GCF_023634155.1 Falco peregrinus | reverse complement strand
TAGGGTTAGGTTTAGGGTTACGTACATGCCATGCACAGCTGAGGTTTAGAGTTCCCTTTAGGGTTAGGCCTCTTAGGGTCAGGATTAGGGTTAGGGTTAGGGTTAGGGTTAGGGTTAGGGTTAGGGTTAGGGTTAGGGTTAGGTACATGCCATGCACAGCTGAGGTTTAGAGTTCCGTTTAGGATTAGGTCTCTTAGGGTTAGGGTTAGGGTTAGGGTTAGGGTTAGGGTTAGGGTTAGGGTTAGGGTTAGGTACATGCCATGCACAGCTGAGGTTTTGAGTTCCGCGTAGGCTTAGGTCTTTTAGGGTTAGGGTTAGGGTCAGGGTTAGGGTTAGGGTTAGGGTTAGGGTTAGGGTTAGGGTTAGGGTTAGGGTTATGTACATGCAATGCACAGCTGAGGTTTAGAGTTCCGTTTTGGGTAAGGCCTCTTAGGGACAGGATTAGGGTTAGGTTTAGGATTAGGGTTAGGGGTAGGGATAGGGTTAGGGTTAGGGTTAGGTACATGCCAGGCACAGCTGAGGTTTTGAGTTCCGTTTAGGGTTAGGTATCTTAATGATAGGGTTAGGGTTAGGCTTAGTTATAGGGTTAGGGTTAGGGTTAGGGTTAGGGTTAGGGTTAGGGTTAGGGTTAGGGTTATGTACATGCCATGCACAGCTGAGGTTTAGAGTTCCGTTTAGGGTTAGGCCTCTTAGGGTCAGGATTACGGTTAGGGTTAGGGTTAGGGTTAGGGTTAGGGTTAGGGTTAGGGTTAGGGTTAGGTACATGCCAAGGACAGCTGAGGTTTTGAATTCCGTTTAGGGTTAGGTCTATTAGGGTTAGGGTTAGGGTTAGGGTTAGGGTTAGGGTTAGGGTTAGGGTTAGGGTTAGGGTTAGGGTAAAGTTTAGGGTTAGGGTTAGGGTTAGGGTTAGGGTTAGGGTTAGGGTTAGGGTTAGGGTTAGGGTTAGGGTTAGGGTTAGGTACATGGCATGCACAGCAGAGGTTTAGAGCTCCGTTTAGGGTTAGCTCTCTTAGGGTCAGTTTTAGGGTTAGGGTTAGGGTTAGGGTTAGGTTTAGGGTTAGGGTTAGGGTTAGGGTTAGGGTTATGTACATGCCATGCACAGCTGAGGTTTAGAGTTCCGTCTAGGATTAGGACTCTTAGGGTCAGGATTAGGGTTAGGTTTAGGTTTGGGTTAGGGTTAGGGTCAGGGTTAGCGTTAGGGTTAGGTTTAGGTTTAGGTACATGCCATGCCCAGCTGAGGTTTAGTGTTCTGTTTATGGTTAGGTCTCTTAGGGTCAGGGTTAGGGTTAAGGTTAGGGTTAGGGTTAGGTACATGCCATGCACAGCAGAGGTTTAGAGTTCCGTTTAGGGTTAGGTCTCTTAGGGTTAGGGTTAGGGTTAGGGTTAGGGTTAGGGTTAGGGTTAGGGTTAGGGTTAGGGTTAGGGTTAGGTACATGCCATGCAAAGCTGAGGTTTAGAGCTCCGTTTAGGGTTAGCTCTCTTAGGGTCAGCATTAGGGTTAGGTTTAGGATTAGGGTTAGGGTTAGCGTTAGGGTTAGGGTTAGGGTTCTGTACATGCCATGCACAGCTGAGGTTTAGAGTTCCGTTTAGGGTTAGGCCTCTTAGGGTCAGGATTAGGGTTAGGTTTAGGATTAGGGTTAGGGTTAGGGTTAGGGTTAGGTACATGCCATGCACAGCTGAGGTTTAGAGTTCCGTCAAGGGTTAGGCCTTTTAGGGTCAGGATTAGGCTTAGGTTTAGGGTTAGGGTTAGGGTCTAGGTTAGGTTTAGGGTTAGGGTTAGGGTTAGGGTTAGGGTTACGTACATGCCTTGCACAGCTGAGGTTTTGAGTTCCGTGTAGGGTTAGGCCTCTTAGGGTTAGGGTTAGTGTTAGGTTAGGGTTAGTGTAAGGGTTAGGGTTAGGGTTAGGGTTAGGGTTACGGTTAGGTACATGCCATGCACAGCTGAGGTTTAGAGTTCCCTCAAGGGTTAGGTCTCTTAGGGTCAGGATTACGGTTAGGTTTAGGATTAGGGTTAGGGTTAGCGTTAGGGTTAAGGTTAGGGTTATGTACATGCCATGCACAGCTGAGGTTTAAAGTTCCGTTTAGGGTTAGGTCTCTTAGGGTTAGGGTTAAGGTTAGGGTTAAGTTTAGGATTAGGGTTAGGGTTAGGGTTAGGGTTAGGTACATGCCATGCACAGCTGAGGTTTAGAGTTCTTTTTAGGGTTAGGTCTCTTAGGGTCAGGATTAGGGTTATAGGGTTAGGGTTAGGGTTAGGGTTAGGGTTAGGGTTAGGGTTAGGGTTACGTACATGCCATGCACACCTGAGGTTTAGAGCTCCGTTTAGGGTTAGGCCTCTTAGGGTTAGTGTTAAGCTTAGGGTTAGGGTTAGGGTTAGCGTTAGGGTTAGGGTTAGGGTAAGGTTAGGGTTAGGGTTAGGTACATGCCATGCACAGCTGAGGTTTAGAGTTCCATCAAGGGTTAGGCCTTTTAGGCTCAGGATTAGGGTTAGGTTTAGGTTTGGGTTAGGGTTAGTGTTAGGGTTAGGGTTAGGGTTAGGTACATGCCATGCACAGCTGAGGTTTAAAGTTCCGTTTAGGGTTAGGTCTCTTAGCGTTAGGGTTAGGTTTAGGGTTAGGGTTAGGGTTAGGGCTAGGGTTAGGGTTAGGGCTAGGGTTAGAGTTTGGGTTAGGGTTAGGTTTAGGGTTAGGTTTAGGGTTATGTACATGCCATGCACAGCTGAAGTTTAGAGTTCCGTCAAGGGTTAGGCCTCTTAGGGTTAGGATTAGGGTTAGGTTTAGGGTTAGAGTTAGGGTTAGGGTTAGGGTTAGGGTTACGGTTAGGGTTAGGTACATGCCATGCACAGCTGAGGTTTTGAGTTCCGTGTAGGGTTAGACCTCTTAGGGTTAGGGTTAGGGTTAGGGTTAGGGTTAGGGTTAGGGTTAGGGTTAGGGTTAGGGTTAGGTACATGCCATGCACAGCTGAGGTTTAGAGTTCCGTCTAATGTTAGGCCTCTTAGGGTCAGGATTAGGGTTAGGTTTAGGATTAGGGTTAGGGTTAGTGTTAGGGTTAGGGTTAGGGTTAGGTACATGCCATGCACAGCTGAGGTTTAAAGTTCCGTTTAGGGTTAGGTCTCTTAGCGTTAGGGTTAGGTTTAGGGTTAGGGTTAGGGTTAGGGCTAGGGTTAGGGTTAGGGTTAGGGTTAGGTTTAGGGTTAGGTTTAGGGTTATGTACATGCCATGCACAGCTGAAGTTTAGAGTTCCGTCAAGGGTTAGGCCTCTAAGGATCAGGGTTAGGGTTAGGGTTAGGGGTAGGGTTAGGGTTAGGGCTAGGGTTAGGGTTAGGGTTAGGTACATGCCATGCACAGATGAGGTTTTGAGTTCCGTTTAGGGTTAGGGCTCTTAGGGTCAGTATTAGGGTTAGGTTTAGGATTAGGGTTAGGGTTAGGGTTAGGTACATGCCATGCACAGCTGAGGTTTAGAGTTCTGTTTAGGGTTAGGTCTCTTAGGGTTAGGGTTAAGGTTAGGGTTAGGGTTAGGGTTAGGGTTAGGGTAAGGGTTAGGGTTAGGGTTAGGGTTAGGGTTAGGGTTAGGGTTAGGGTTAGCGTTAGGGTTAGGATTAGGGTTAGGGTTAGGTACATGCCATTCACAGCTGAGGTTTAGAGTTCCGTTTAGGGTTAGGTCACTTAGGGTTAGGGTTAAGATTAGGGTTAGGGTTAGGGTTAGGGTTTAGGTTAGGGTTAGGGTTAGGGTTAGGGTTAGGGTTAGGGTTAGGGTTAGGGTTAGGGTTAGGGTTAGGGTTAGGGTTAGGTACATGCCATGCACAGCTGAGGTTGAGAGTTCCGTTTAGGCTTAGGCCTCTTAGGGTCAGGATTAGGGTTAGGGTTAGGGTTAGGGTTAGGGTTAGGGTTAGGGTTAGGGTTAGGTACATGACATGCACAGCTGAGGTTATGAGTTCCGTGTAGGGTTAGGTCTCTTAGGGTTAGGGTTGGGATTAGGGTTAGGGTTAGGGTTAGGGTTAGGGTTAGGGTTAGCGTTAGGGTTAGGGTTAGGGTTAGGGTTAGGGTTAGGTACATGCCATGCACAGCTGAGGTTTTGAGTTCCGTGTAGGGTTAGGTCTATTAGGGTTAGGGTTAGGGTTAGGGTTAGGGTTAGGGTTATTTACATGCCATGCACAGCTGAGGTTTAGAGTTCCGTCAAGGGTTAGGCCTCTTAGGGTCAGGATTAGGGTTAGGTTAGGATTAGGGTTAGGGTTAGCGTTAGCGTTAAGGTTAGGGTTATGTACATGCCATGCACAGCTGAGGTTTAAAGTTCCGTTTAGGGTTAGGCCTCTTAGGGTTAGGGTTAAGGTTAGGGTTAGGGTTAGGGTTAGGGTTAGGGTTAGGGTTAGGGTTAGGGTTATGTACATGCCATGCACAACTGAGGTTTAGATTTCCGTTTAGTGTTAGGTCTCTTAGGGTTACGGTTAGGGTTAGGGTTAAGGTTAGGGTTAGGGTTAGGATTAGGATTAGGGTTAGGGTTAGGTACATGCCATGCACAGCTGAGGTTTAGAGTTCCGTTTAGGGTTAGGTCTCTTAGGGTTAGGGTTAGGGTTAGGGTTAGGGTTAGGTTTAGGGTTAGGGTTAGGGTTAGGTTTAGGGTTATGTACATGCCATGCACAGCTGAAGTTTAGAGTTCCGTCAAGGGTTAGGCCTCTTAGGGTGAGGATTAGGATTAGGTTTAGGGTTAGGGTTAGGGTTAGGGTTAGGGCTAGGGTTAGGGTTAGAGTTCTGTACATGCCATGCACAGCTGAGGTTTAGAGTTCCGTTTAGGGTTAGGCCTCTTAGGGTCAGGATTAGGGTTAGGGTTAGTGTTAGGGTTAAGGTTATGGTTAGGGTTAGGGTTAGGTACATGCCATGCACAGCTGAGGTTTTGAGTTCCGTTTAGGGTTAGGTCTCTTAGGGTTACGGTTAGTGTTAGGCTTAGGGTTAGGGTTAGGGTTAGGGTTAGGGTTAGGGTTAGGGTTAGGGTTAGATACATGCCATGCACAGCTGAGGTTTAGAGTTCCGTTTAGGGTTAGGCCTCTTAGGGTCAGGATTAGGGTTAGAGTTAGGGTTAGGGTTAGGGTTAGGGTTACGTACATGCCATGCACAGCTGAGGTTTAGAGTTGTGTTTAGGGTTAGGCCTCTTAGGGTTATGTTAGGGTTAGGGTTAGGGTCTAGGTTAGGGTTAGGGTTAGGGTTAGGGTTAGGGTTAGGGTTAGGTACATGCCATGCACAGCTGAGGTTTTGAGTTCCGTTTAGGGTTAGGTCTCTTAGGATTAGGGTTAGGGTTAGGGTTAGGGTTAGGGTTAGGGTTAGGTACATGCCATGCACAGCTGAGGTTTAGAGTTCCGTCTAGGGTTAGGCCTCTTAGGGTCAGCATTAGGGTTAGGTTTAAGATTAGGGTTAGGGTTAGCGTTAGGGTTAGGGTTAGGGTTAGGTACATGCCATGCACAGCTGAGGTTTAAATTTCCGTTTAGGGTTAGGTCTCTTAGCGTTAGGGTTAAGGTTAAGGTTAGGCTTAGGGTTAGGGTTAGGGTTAGGTTTAGGGTTAGGGTTAGGTTTAGGGTTATGTACATGCCATGCACAGCTGAAGTTTAGAGTTCCGTCAAGGGTTAGGCCTCTAAGGATCAGGGTTAGGGTTAGGGTTAGGGTTAGGGTTAGGGTTAGGGTTAGGGCTAGGGTTAGGGTTAGGGTTAGGTACATGCCATGCACAGATGAGGTTTTGAGTTCCGTTTAGGGTTAGGGCTCTTAGGGTCAGTATTAGGGTTAGGTTTAGGATTAGGGTTAGGGTTAGGGTTAGGTACATGCCATGCACAGCTGAGGTTTAGAGTTCTGTTTAGGGTTAGGTCTCTTAGGGTTAGGGTTAAGGTTACGGTTAGGGTTAGGGTTAGGGTTAGGGTAAGGGTTAGGGTTAGGGTTAGGGTTAGGGTTAGGGTTAGGGTTAGGGTTAGCGTTAGGGTTAGGATTAGGGTTAGGGTTAGGTACATGCCATTCACAGCTGAGGTTTAGAGTTCCGTTTAGGGTTAGGTCACTTAGGGTTAGGGTTAAGATTAGGGTTAGGGTTAGGGTTAGGGTTTAGGTTAGGGTTAGGGTTAGGGTTAGGGTTAGGGTTAGGGTTAGGGTTAGGGTTAGGGTTAGGGTTAGGGTTAGGTACATGCCATGCACAGCTGAGGTTGAGAGTTCCGTTTAGGGTTAGGCCTCTTAGGGTCAGGATTAGGGTTAGGGTTAGGGTTAGGGTTAGGGTTAGGGTTAGGTTTAGGTACATGACATGCACAGCTGAGGTTATGAGTTCCGTGTAGGGTTAGGTCTCTTAGGGTTAGGGTTGGGATTAGGGTTAGGGTTAGGGTTAGGGTTAGGGTTAGGGTTAGCGTTAGGGTTAGGGTTAGGGTTAGGGTTAGGGTTAGGTACATGCCATGCACAGCTGAGGTTTTGAGTTCCGTGTAGGGTTAGGTCTATTAGGGTTAGGGTTAGGGTTAGGGTTAGGGTTAGGGTTATTTACATGCCATGCACAGCTGAGGTTTAGAGTTCCGTCAAGGGTTAGGCCTCTTAGGGTCAGGATTAGGGTTAGGTTAGGATTAGGGTTAGGGTTAGCGTTAGCGTTAAGGTTAGGGTTATGTACATGCCATGCACAGCTGAGGTTTAAAATTCCGTTTAGTGTTAGGCCTCTTAGGGTTAGGGTTAAGGTTAGGGTTAGGGTTAGGGTTAGGGTTAGGGTTAGGGTTAGGGTTATGTACATGCCATGCACAACTGAGGTTTTGAGTTCCGTTTAGTGTTAGGTCTCTTAGGGTTACGGTTAGAGTTAGGGTTAAGGTTAGGGTTAGGGTTAGGATTAGGATTAGGGTTAGGGTTAGGTACATGCCATGCACAGCTGAGGTTTAGAGTTCCGTTTAGGGTTAGGTCTCTTAGGGTTAGGGTTAGGGTTAGGGTTAGGGTTAGGTTTAGGGTTAGGGTTAGGGTTAGGTTTAGGGTTATGTACATGCCATGCACAGCTGAAGTTTAGAGTTCCGTCAAGGGTTAGGCCTCTTAGGGTGAGGATTAGGATTAGGTTTAGGGTTAGGGTTAGGGTTAGGGTTAGGGCTAGGGTTAGGGTTAGGGTTCTGTACATGCCATGCACAGCTGAGGTTTAGAGTTCCGTTTAGGGTTAGGCCTCTTAGGGTCAGGATTAGGGTTAGGGTTAGTGTTAGGGTTAAGGTTATGGTTAGGGTTAGGGTTAGGTACATGCCATGCACAGCTGAGGTTTTGAGTTCCGTTTAGGGTTAGGTCTCTTGGGGTTACGGTTAGTGTTAGGCTTAGGGTTAGGGTTAGGGTTAGGGTTAGGGTTAGGGTTAGGGTTAGGGTTAGGGTTAGATACATGCCATGCACAGCTGAGGTTTAGAGTTCCGTTTAGGGTTAGGCCTCTTAGGGTCAGGATTAGGGTTAGAGTTAGGGTTAGGGTTAGGGTTAGGGTTACGTACATGCCATGCACAGCTGAGGTTTAGAGTTGTGTTTAGGGTTAGGCCTC
>NW_026599614.1:1240000-1245000 GCF_023634155.1 Falco peregrinus | reverse complement strand
GGTTAGGGTTAGGGTTAAGGTTAGGGTTAGGGTTAGGGTTAGGGTTAGGGTTAGGGTTAGTGTTAACTGCATGCCATGCACAGCTGAGGTTTAGAGTTCCGTTTTGGGTTAGGCATCTTAGGGTCAGGGTTAGGGTTAGGGTTAGGGTTAGGCTTAGGTTTAGGGTATAGGGTTAGGTACATGCCATGCACAGCTGAGGTTTAGAGTTGCGTTTAGGGTTAGGTCTCTTAGAGTTAGTGTTAGGGTTAGGGTTAGGGTTAGGATTAGGGTTAGGGTAAGGGTTAGGGTTAGGTACATGCCATGCACAGCTGAGGTTATAGAGTTCCGTCAAGGGTTAGGCCTCTTAGGGTCAGGATTAGGGTTAGGTTTAGGGTTAGGGTTAGGGTTAGGGTTAGGGTTAGGGTTAGGGTTAGGGTTAGGGTTAGGTACATGCCATGCACAGCTGAGGTTTAGAGTTCCGTTTAGGGTTAGGTCTCTTAGAGTTAGTGTTAGGGTTAGGGTTAGGGTTAGGGTTAGGTACATGCCATGCACAGCTGAGGTTTAGAGTTCCGTCTAGGGTTAGGCCTCTTAGGGTCAGGGTTAGGGTTAGGGTTAGGGTTAGGGTTAGGGTTAGGGTTAGGGTTAGGGTTAGGGTTAGGTACATGCCATGCACAGGTGAGTTTTAGAGTTGCGTTTACGGTTAGGCCTCTTAGGGTTAAGGTTAGGGTTAGGGTTAGGGTTAGGGTTAGGGTTAGGGTTAGGGTTAGCGTTAGGGTTAGGGTTAAAGTTAGGGTTAGGGTTAGGGTTAGGGTTAGGGTTAGGGTTAGGGTTAGGGTTAGGGTTAGGGTTAGGGTTACGTACATGCCATGCACAGCTGAGGTTTAGAGTTCCGTTTTGGGTTAGGCCTCTTAGGGTCAGGGTTATGGTTAGGGTTAGGGTTAGGGTTAGGGTTAGGGTTAGGGTTAGGGTTAGGGTTAACTACATGCCATGCACAGCTGAGGTTTAGAGTTGCGTTTAGGGTTAGGCCTCTTAGGGTTAGGGTTAAGGTTAGGGTTAGGGTTAGGGTTAGGGTTAGGGTTAAGTGCATGCCATGCACAGCTGAGGTTTAGAGTTCCGTTTTGGGTTAGGTCACTTAGGGTTAGGGTTATGGTTAAGGTTAGGGTTAGGGTTAGGGTTAGGGTTAGAGTTAACTGCATGCCATGCACAGCTGAGGTTTAGAGTTCCGTTTTGGGTTAGTACTCTTAGGGTCAGGGTTAGGGTTAGCGTTAGGGTTAGGGTTAGGGTTAGGGTTAGGGTTAGGGTTAGGGTTACGTACATGCCATGCACAGCTGAGGTTTAGAGTTGCGTTTAGGGTTAGGCCTCTTAGGGTCAGGATTAGGGTTAGGGTTAGGGTTCGGGTTAGGGTTAGGGTTAGGGTTAGGGTTAGGGTTAGGGTTAGGTACATGCCATGCACAGCTGAGGTTATAGAGTTCCGTCGAGGGTTAGGCCTCTTAGGGTCAGGATTAGGGTTAGGTTTAGGTTTAGGGTTAGGGTTAGGGTTAGGGTTAGGGTTATGTACCTGCCCTGCACAGCTGAGGTTTAGAGTTCCGTTTAGGGTTAGGTCTCTTAGGGTTAGGGTTAAGTTTAGGGTTAGGGTTAGGGTTAGGGTTAGGGTTAGGGTTAGGGTAAGGGTTAGGGTTAGGGTTACGTACATGCCATGCACAGCTGTGGTTTAGAGTTGCGTTTAGGGTTAGGCCTCTTAGGGTTAGGGTTAAGGTTAGGGTTAGGGTTAGGGTTAGGGTTAGGGTTAAGTGCATGCCATGCACAGCTGAGGTTTAGAGTTCCGTTTTGGGTTAGGTCACGTAGGGTTAGGGTTAGGGTTAAGGTTAGGGTTAGGGTTAGCGTTAGGGTTAGGGTTAGGGTTAGGATTAGGGTTAGGGTAAGGGTTAGGGTTAGGTACATGCCATGCACAGCTGAGATTATAGAGTTCCGTCAAGGGTTAGGACTCTTAGGGTCAGGATTAGGGTTAGGTTTAGGATTAGGGTTAGGGTTATGGTTAGGATTAGGGTTAGGGTTAGGGTTAGGGTTAGGGTTACGTACATGCCATGCACAGCTGAGGTTTAGAGTTCCGTTTAGGGTTAGGTCTCTTAGGGTTAGGGTTAAGTTTAGGGTTAGGGGTAGGGTTAGGGTTAGGGTTAGGGTTAGGGTTAGGGTTAGGGTTAGGGTTAGGGTTAGGTACATGCCATGCACAGCTGAGGTTTAGAGTTCCGTTTAGGGTTAGGTCTCTTAGAGTTAGTGTTAGGGTTAGGGTTAGGGTTAGTGTTAACTGCATGCCATGCACAGCTGAGGTTTAGAGTTCCGTTTTGGGTTAGGCCTTTTAGGGTCAGGGTTAGGGTTAGGGTTAGGGTTAGGGTTAGGGTTAGGGTTAGGGTTAGGGTTACGGTTACGTACATGCCATGCACAGCTGAGGTTTAGAGTTGTGTTTAGGGTTAGGCCTCTTAGGGTCAGGATTAGGGTTAGGGTTAGGATTCGGGTTAGGGTTAGGGTTAGGGTTAGGGTTAGGGTTAGGGTTAGGGTTAGGGTTAGGTACATGCCATGCACAGCTGAGGTTTAGAGTTCCGTCAAAGGTTAGGCCTCTTAGGGTCAGGATTAGGGTTAGGTTTAGGGTTAGGGTTAGGGTTAGGGTTAGGGTTAGGGTTAGGGTTAGGGTTATGTACCTGCCCTGCACAGCTGAGGTTTAGAGTTCCGTTTAGGGTTAGGTCTCTTAGGGTTAGGGTTAAGTTTAGGGTTAGGGTTAGGGTTAGGGTTAGGGTTAGGGTAAGGGTTAGGGTTAGGGTTACGTAAATGCCATGCACAGCTGTGGTTTAGAGTTGCGTTTAGGGTTAGGCCTCTTAGGGTTAGGGTTAAGGTTAGGGTTAGGGTTAGGGTTAGGGTTAGGGTTAGGGTTAAGTGCATGTCATGCACAGCTGAGGTTTAGAGTTCCGTTTTGGGTTAGATCACTTAGGGTTAGGGTTAGGGTTAAGGTTAGGGTTAGGGTTAGGGTTAGGGTTAGGGTTAGGTACATGCCAAGCACAGCTGAGGTTTAGAGATCCGTTTTGGGTTAGGCCTCTTAGGGTCAGGGTTAGGGTTAGGGTTAGGTTTAGGGTTAGGGTTAGGGTTAGGGTTAGGGTTAGGGTTAGGGTTACGTACATGCCATGCACAGCTGAGGTGTAGAGTTCCGTTTTGGGTTAGGCCTCTTAGCGTCAGGGTTAGGGTTAGGGTTAGGGTTAGGGTTAGGGTTAAGGTTAGGGTTAGGGTTAGGGTTAGGGTTAGGGTTAGGGTTAAGTGCATGTCATGCACAGCTGAGGTTTAGAGTTCCGTTTTGGGTTAGATCACTTAGGGTTAGGGTTAGGGTTAAGGTTAGGGTTAGGGTTAGGGTTAGGGTTAGGGTTAGGTACATGCCAAGCACAGCTGAGGTTTAGAGATCCGTTTTGGGTTAGGCCTCTTAGGGTCAGGGTTAGGGTTAGGGTTAGGTTTAGGGTTAGGGTTAGGGTTAGGGTTAGGGTTAGGGTTAGGGTTACGTACATGCCATGCACAGCTGAGGTGTAGAGTTCCGTTTTGGGTTAGGCCTCTTAGCGTCAGGGTTAGGGTTAGGGTTAGGGTTAGGGTTAGGGTTAGGGTTAGGGTTAGGGTTACGTACATGCCATGCACAGCTGAGGTTTAGAGTTCCGTCAAGGGTTAGGCCTCTTAGGGTCAGGATTAGGGTTAGGTTTAGGGTTAGGGTTAGGGTTAGGGTTAGGGTTAGGGTTAGGGTTAAGTGCATGCCATGCACAGCTGAGGTTTAGAGTTTCGTTTTGGGTTAGATCACTTAGGGTTAGGGTTAGGGTTAAGGTTAGGGTTAGGGTTAGGGTTAGGGTTAGGGTTAGGTACATGCCATGCACAGCTGAGGTTTAGAGTTCCGTTTTGTGTTAGGCCTCTTAGGGTCAGGGTTAGGGTTAGGGTTAGGGTTAGGGTTAGGTTTAGGGTATAGGGTTAGGTACATGCCATGCACAGCTGAGGTTTAGAGTTGCGTTTTGGGTTAGGCCTCTTAGGGTCAGGATAAGGGTTAGGGTTAGGGTTCGGGTTAGCGTTAGGGTTAGGGTTAGGGTTAGGATTAGGGTTAGGGTAAGGGTTAGGGTTAGGTACATGCCATGCACAGCTGAGGTTATAGAGTTCCGTCAAGGGTTAGGCCTCTTAGGGTCAGGATTAGGGTTAGGGTTAGGGTTGGGGTTAGGGTTAGGGTTAGTGTTAGGGTTAGGGTTAGGGTTAGGGTTACGTACATGCCATGCACAGCTGAGGTTTAGAGTTCCGTTTTGGGTTAGGCCTCTTAGGGTCAGGGTTATGGTTAGGGTTAGGGTTAGGGTTAGGGTTAGGGTTAGGGTTAGGGTTAGGGTTAACTACATGCCATGCACAGCTGAGGTTTAGAGTTGCGTTTAGGGTTAGGCCTCTTAGGGTTAGGGTTAAGGTTAGGGTTAGGGTTAGGGTTAGGGTTAGGGTTAAGTGCATGCCATGCACAGCTGAGGTTTAGAGTTCCGTTTTGGGTTAGGTCACTTAGGGTTAGGGTTATGGTTAAGGTTAGGGTTAGGGTTAGGGTTAGGGTTAGAGTTAACTGCATGCCATGCACAGCTGAGGTTTAGAGTTCCGTTTTGGGTTAGTACTCTTAGGGTCAGGGTTAGGGTTAGCGTTAGGGTTAGGGTTAGGGTTAGGGTTAGGGTTAGGGTTAGGGTTACGTACATGCCATGCACAGCTGAGGTTTAGAGTTGCGTTTAGGGTTAGGCCTCTTAGGGTCAGGATTAGGGTTAGGGTTAGGGTTCGGGTTAGGGTTAGGGTTAGGGTTAGGGTTAGGGTTAGGGTTAGGTACATGCCATGCACAGCTGAGGTTATAGAGTTCCGTCGAGGGTTAGGCCTCTTAGGGTCAGGATTAGGGTTAGGTTTAGGTTTAGGGTTAGGGTTAGGGTTAGGGTTAGGGTTATGTACCTGCCCTGCACAGCTGAGGTTTAGAGTTCCGTTTAGGGTTAGGTCTC
>NW_026599614.1:1207500-1210000 GCF_023634155.1 Falco peregrinus | reverse complement strand
GTTTAGGGTTAGGCCTCTTAGGGTTAGCGTTAGGGTTAGGGTTAGGGTTAGGGTTAGGGTTAGGGTTAGGGTTAGGGTTAGGGTTATGTACATGCCATGCACAGCTGAGGTTTAGAGTTACGAAAGGGTTAGGCCCAATAGGGTCAGGATTAGAGTTAGGGTTAGGGTTAGGGTTAGGGTAAGGGTTAGGGTTAGGGTTAAGTGCATGCAATGCACAGCTGAGGTTTAGAGTTCCGTTTTGGGTTAGGCCTCTTAGGGTCAGGGTTAGTGTTAGGATTAGGGTTAGGGTTAGGGTTAGGGTTAGGGTTAGGGTTAGGGTTAGGGTTATGTACATGACATGCACAGCTGAGGTTTAGAGTTCCGTCAAGGGTTAGGCCCCTTAGGGTCAGGATTAGAGTTAGGGTTAGGGTTAGCGTTAGGGTTAGGGTTAGGGTTAGGGTTAGGGTTAGGGTTAGGGTTAGGGTTAGGGTTAGGGTTAGGGTTAAGTGCATGCCATGCACAGCTGAGGTTTAGAGTTCCGTTTTGGGTTAGGCCTCTTAGGGTTAGGGTTAGGGTTAGGGTTAGCGTTAGGGTTAAGGTTAGGGTTAGGGTTAGGGTTAGGGTTAGGGTTATGTACATGCCATGCACAGCTGAGGTTTAGAGTTCCGTCAAGGGTTAGGCCCCTTAGGGTCAGGATTAGAGTTAGGGTTAGGGTTAGCGTTACGGTTAGGGTTAGGGTTAGGGTTAGGGTTAGGGTTAAGTGCATGCCATGCACAGCTGAGGTTTAGAGTTCCGTTTTGTGTTAGGCCTCTTAGGGTCAGGGTTAGGGTTAGGGTTAGCGTTAGGGTTAAGGTTAGGGTTAGGGTTAGGGTTAGGGTTTCCTACATGCCATGCACAGCTGAGGTTTAGAGTTGCGTTTAGGGTTAGGCCTCTTAGGGTTAGGGTTAAGGTTAGGGTTAGGGTTAGGGTTAGGGTTAGGGTTAGCGTTAGGGTTAGGGTTAGGGTTAGGGTTAGGGTTAGGGTGAGGGTTAGTGTTAGGGTTACCTACATGCCATGCACAGCTGAGGTTTAGAGTTGCGTTTAGGGTTAGGCCTCTTAGGGTTAGGGTTAAGCTTAGGGTTAGGGTTAGGGTTAGGGTTAGGGTTAGGGTTAGGGTTAGGTTTAGGGTTAGGGTTAGGGTTAGGGTTACGGTTAGGGTTACGGTTAGGGTTAGGGTTACGTACATGCCATGCACAGCTGAGGTTTAGAGTTCCGTTTTGTGTTAGGCCTCTTAGGGTCAGGGTTAGGGTTAGGGTTAGGGTTAGGGTTAGGGTTATGGTTAGGGTTAGGGTTACGTCCATGCCATGCACAGCTGAGGTTTAGAGTTCCGTCAAGGGTTAAGCCTCTTAGGGTCAGGATTAGGGTTAGGGTTAGGGTTAGGGTTAGGGTTAGGGTTAGGGTTAGGTTTATGTACCTGCCCTGCACAGCTGAGGTTTAGAGTTCCGTTTAGGGTTAGGTCTCTTAGGGTTAGGGTTAAGTTTAGGGTTAGGGTTAGTGTTAGGGTTAGGGTTAGGGTAAGGGTTAGGGTTAGGGTTACGTACATGCCATGCACAGCTGTGGTTTAGAGTTGCGTTTAGGGTTAGGCCTCTTAGGGTTAGGGTTAAGGTTAGGGTTAGGGTTAGGGTTAGGGTTAGGGTTAGGGTTAAGTGCATGCCAAGCACAGCTGAGGTTTAGAGTTCCGTTTTGGGTTAGATCACTTAGGGTTAGGGTTAGGGTTAGGGTTAGGGTTAGGTTTAGGGTTAGGGTTAGGCACATGCCATGCACAGCTGAGGTTTAGAGTTCCGTTTTGGGTTAGGCCTCTTAGGGTCAGGGTTAGGGTTAGGGTTAGGGTTAGGGTTAGGGTTAGGGTTAGGGTTAGGGTTAAGAACATGCCATGCACAGCTGAGGTTTAGAGTTGCGTTTAGTGTTAGGCCTCTTAGGGTCAGGGTTAGGGTTAGGGTTAGGGTTAGGGTTAGGGTTAGGGTTAGGGTTAGGGTTAAGTGCATGCCATGCACAGCTGAGGTTTAGAGTTGCGTTTAGGGTTAGGTCACTTAGGGTTAGGGTTAGGGTTAAGGTTAGGGTTAGGGTTAGGGTTAGGGTTAGGGTTAGGGTTAGTGTTAACTGCATGCCATGCACAGCTGAGGTTTAGAGTTCCGTTTTGGGTTAGGCCTCTTAGGGTCAGGGTTAGGGTTAGGGTTAGGGTTAGGGTTAGGGTTAGGGTTAGGGTTAGGGTTAGGGTTACGTACATGCCATGCACAGCTGAGGTTTAGAGTTGCGTTTAGGGTTAGGCCTCTTAGGGTCAGGATTAGGGTTAGGGTTAGGGTTCGGGTTAGGGTTAGGGTTAGGGTTAAGTGCATGCCATGCACAGCTGAGGTTTAGAGTTCTGTTTTGTGTTAGGCCTCTTAGGGTCAGCATTAGGGTTAGGGTTAGGGTTAGGTTTAGGGTTACGTACATGCCATGCACAGCTGAGGTTTAGAGTTGCGTTTAGGGTTAGGCCTCTTAG
>NW_026599614.1:1197500-1200000 GCF_023634155.1 Falco peregrinus | reverse complement strand
GCCATGCACAGCTGAGGTTTAGAGTTGCGTTTAGGGTTAGGCCTCTTAGGGTCAGGATAAGGGTTAGGGTTAGGGTTCGGGTTAGCGTTAGGGTTAGGGTTAGCGTTAGGATTAGGGTTAGGGTAAGGGTTAGGGTTAGGTACATGCCATGCACAGCTGAGGTTATAGAGCTCCGTCAAGGGTTAGGCCTCTTAGCGTCAGGGTTAGGGTTAGGTTTAGGGTTAGGGTTACGGTTAGGGTTAGGGTTAGGGTTAGGGTTAGGGTTAGGGTTACGTACATGCCATGCACATCTGAGGTTTAGAGTTCCGTTTAGGGTTAGGTCTCTTAGGGTTAGGGTTAAGTTTAGGGTTAGGGTTAGGGTTAGGGTTAGGGTTAGGGTTAGGGTTAGAGTTAGGTACATGCCACGCACAGCTGAGGTTTAGAGTTGCGTTTAGGGTTAGGCCTCTTAGAGTTAGTGTTAGGGTTAGGGTTAGGGTTAGGGTTAGGTACATGCCATGCACAGCTGAGGTTTAGAGTTCCGTCTAGGGTTAGGCCTCTTAGGGTCAGGGTTAGGGTTAGGGTTAGGGTTAGGGTTAGGGTTAGGGTTAGGGTTATGTACCTGCCCTGCACAGCTGAGGTTTAGAGTTCCGTTTAGGGTTAGGTCTCTTAGGGTTCGGGTTAGGGTTAGGGTTAGGGTTCGGGTTAGGGTTAGGGTTAGGGTTAGGGTAAGGGTTAGGGTTACGTACATGCCATGCACAGCTGTGGTTTAGAGTTGCGTTTAGGGTTAGGTCTCTTAGGGTTAGGGTTAAGGTTAGGGTTAGGGTTAGGGTTAGGGTTAGGGTTAGGGTTAAGTGCATGCCATGCACAGGTGAGGTTTAGAGTTCCGTTTTGGGTTAGATCACTTAGGGTTAGGGTTAGGGTTAAGGTTAGGGTTAGAGTTAGGGTTAGGGTTAGGGTTAACTGCATGCCATGCACAGCTGAGGTTTAGAGTTCCGTTTTGGGTTAGGCCTCTTAGGGTCAGGGTTAGGGTTAGGGTTAGGGTTAGGGTTAGGGTTACGGTTAGGGTTATGTACATGCCATGCACAGCTGAGGTTTATAGTTCCGTCAAGGGTTAGGCCTCTTAGGGTCAGGATTAGGGTTAGTTTTAGGGTTAGGGTTAGGGTTAGGGTTAGGGTTAGGGTTAGGGTTATGTACCTGCCATGCACAGCTGAGGTTTAGAGTTGCGTCTAGGGTTAGGACTCTTAGGGTCAGGGTTAGGGTTCGGTTTAGGATTAGGGTTAGGGTTAGGGTTAGGGTTAGGGTTAGGGTTAGGGTTAGGTGCATGCCATGCACAACTGAGGTTTAGAGTTCCGTTTTGGGTTCGGCCTCTTAGGGTTAGGGTTAGGGTTAGGGTTAGGGTTAGGGTTAGGGTTAGGGTTACGTACATGCCATGCACAGCTGAGGTTTAGAGTTGCATTTAGGGTTAGGCCTCTTAGGGTTAGGGTTAGGGTTAGGGTTACGTACATGCCATGCACAGCTGAGGTTTAGAGTTGCGTTTAGGGTTAGGCCTCTTAGGGTTACGGTTAAGGTTAGGGTTAGGGTTAGGGTTAGGGTTAGGGTTAGGGTTAGGGTTAGGGTTAGGGTTAGGGTTAGGGTTAGGGTTAAGTGCATGCCATGCACAGCTGAGGTTTAGAGTTCCGTTTTGGGTTAGGTCTCTTAGGGTTAGGGTTAGGGTTAAGGTTAGGGTTAGGGTTAGGGTTAGGGTTAGGGTTAGGGTTAGTGTTAACTGCATGCCATGCACAGCTGAGGTTTAGAGTTCCGTTTTGGGTTAGGCCTCTTAGGGTCAGGGTTAGGGTTAGGGTTAGGGTTAGGCTTAGGTTTAGGGTATAGGGTTAGGTACATGCCATGCACAGCTGAGGTTTAGAGTTGCGTTTAGGGTTAGGCCTCTTAGGGTCAGGATAAGGGTTAGGGTTAGGGTTCGGGTTAGCGTTAGGGTTAGGGTTAGCGTTAGGATTAGGGTTAGGGTAAGGGTTAGGGTTAGGTACATGCCATGCACAGCTGAGGTTATAGAGCTCCGTCAAGGGTTAGGCCTCTTAGCGTCAGGGTTAGGGTTAGGTTTAGGGTTAGGGTTACGGTTAGGGTTAGGGTTAGGATTAGGGTTAGGGTTAGGGTTACGTACATGCCATGCACATCTGAGGTTTAGAGTTCCGTTTAGGGTTAGGTCTCTTAGGGTTAGGGTTAAGTTTAGGGTTAGGGTTAGGGTTAGGGTTAGGGTTAGGGTTAGGGTTAGGGTTAGAGTTAGGTACATGCCACGCACAGCTGAGGTTTAGAGTTGCGTTTAGGGTTAGGCCTCTTAGAGTTAGTGTTAGGGTTAGGGTTAGGGTTAGGGTTAGGTACATGCCATGCACAGCTGAGGTTTAGAGTTCCGTCTAGGGTTAGGCCTCTTAGGGTCAGGGTTAGGGTTAGGGTTAGGGTTAGGGTTAGGGTTAGGGTTAGGGTTATGTACCTGCCCTGCACAGCTGAGGTTTAGAGTTCCGTTTAG
>NW_026599614.1:1185000-1192500 GCF_023634155.1 Falco peregrinus | reverse complement strand
GTTAGGGTTAGGGTTAGGGTTATGTACATGCCATGCACAGCTGAGGTTTAGAGTTACGAAAGGGGTAGGCCCAATAGGGTCAGGATTAGAGTTAGGGTTAGGGTTAGGGTTAGGGTAAGGGTTAGGGTTAGGGTTAAGTGCATGCAATGCACAGCTGAGGTTTAGAGTTCCGTTTTGGGTTAGGCCTCTTAGGGTCAGGGTTAGTGTTAGGATTAGGGTTAGGGTTAGGGTTAGGGTTAGGGTTAGGGTTAGGGTTAGGGTTATGTACATGACATGCACAGCTGAGGTTTAGAGTTCCGTCAAGGGTTAGGCCCCTTAGGGTCAGGATTAGAGTTAGGGTTAGGGTTAGCGTTAGGGTTAGGGTTAGGGTTAGGGTTAGGGTTAGGGTTAGGGTTAGGGTTAGGGTTAGGGTTAAGTGCATGCCATGCACAGCTGAGGTTTAGAGTTCCGTTTTGGGTTAGGCCTCTTAGGGTTAGGGTTAGGGTTAGGGTTAGCGTTAGGGTTAAGGTTAGGGTTAGGGTTAGGGTTAGGGTTAGGGTTATGTACATGCCATGCACAGCTGAGGTTTAGAGTTCCGTCAAGGGTTAGGCCCCTTAGGGTCAGGATTAGAGTTAGGGTTTGGGTTAGCGTTACGGTTAGGGTTAGGGTTAGGGTTAGGGTTAGGGTTAGGGTTAAGTGCATGCCATGCACAGCTGAGGTTTAGAGTTCCGTTTTGTGTTAGGCCTCTTAGGGTCAGGGTTAGGGTTAGGGTTAGCGTTAGGGTTAAGGTTAGGGTTAGGGTTAGGGTTAGGGTTTCCTACATGCCATGCACAGCTGAGGTTTAGAGTTGCGTTTAGGGTTAGGCCTCTTAGGGTTAGGGTTAAGGTTAGGGTTAGGGTTAGGGTTAGGGTTAGGGTTAGCGTTAGGGTTAGGGTTAGGGTTAGGGTTAGGGTTAGGGTTAGGGTTAGGGTTAGGGTTAGGGTTAAGTGCATGCCATGCACAGCTGAGGTTTAGAGTTGTGTTTAGGGTTAGGCCTCTTAGGGTTAGGGTTAGGGTTAAGGTTAGGATTAGGGTTAGGGTTAGGGTTAGAGTTAGGGTTAGGGTTAGGGTTAACTGCATGCCATGCACAGCTGAGGTTTAGAGTTCCGTTTTGGGTTAGGCCTCTTAGGGTCAGGGTTAGGGTTAGGGTTAGGGTTAGGGTTAGGGTTAGGGTTAGGGTTAGGGTTATGTACATGCCATGCACAGCTGAGGTTTATAGTTCCGTCAAGGGTTAGGCCTCTTAGGGTCAGGGTTAGGGTTAGTTTTAGGGTTAGGGTTAGGGTTAGGGTTAGGGTTAGGGTTAGGGTTATGTACCTGCCATGCACAGCTGAGGTTTAGAGTTGCGTCTAGGGTTAGGACTCTTAGGGTCAGGGTTAGGGTTCGGTTTAGGATTAGGATTAGGGTTAGGGTTAGGGTTAGGGTTAGGGTTAGTGTTAACTGCATGCCATGCACAGCTGAGGTTTAGAGTTCCGTTTTGGGTTAGGCCTCTTAGGGTCAGGGTTAGGGTTAGGGTTAGGGTTAGGCTTAGGTTTAGGGTATAGGGTTAGGTACATGCCATGCACAGCTGAGGTTTAGAGTTGCGTTTAGGGTTAGGCCTCTTAGGGTCAGGATAAGGGTTAGGGTTAGGGTTCGGGTTAGCGTTAGGGTTAGGGTTAGCGTTAGGATTAGGGTTAGGGTAAGGGTTAGGGTTAGGTACATGCCATGCACAGCTGAGGTTATAGAGCTCCGTCAAGGGTTAGGCCTCTTAGCGTCAGGGTTAGGGTTAGGTTTAGGGTTAGGGTTACGGTTAGGGTTAGGGTTAGGGTTAGGGTTAGGGTTAGGGTTACGTACATGCCATGCACATCTGAGGTTTAGAGTTCCGTTTAGGGTTAGGTCTCTTAGGGTTAGGGTTAAGTTTAGGGTTAGGGTTAGGGTTAGGGTTAGGGTTAGGGTTAGGGTTAGAGTTAGGTACATGCCACGCACAGCTGAGGTTTAGAGTTGCGTTTAGGGTTAGGCCTCTTAGAGTTAGTGTTAGGGTTAGGGTTAGGGTTAGGGTTAGGTACATGCCATGCACAGCTGAGGTTTAGAGTTCCGTCTAGGGTTAGGCCTCTTAGGGTCAGGGTTAGGGTTAGGGTTAGGGTTAGGGTTAGGGTTAGGGTTAGGGTTATGTACCTGCCCTGCACAGCTGAGGTTTAGAGTTTTGTTTAGGGTTAGGTCTCTTAGGGTTCGGGTTAGGGTTAGGGTTAGGGTTCGGGTTAGGGTTAGGGTTAGGGTTAGGGTAAGGGTTAGGGTTACGTACATGCCATGCACAGCTGTGGTTTAGAGTTGCGTTTAGGGTTAGGCCTCTTAGGGTTAGGGTTAAGGTTAGGGTTAGGGTTAGGGTTAGGGTTAGGGTTAAGTGCATGCCATGCACAGGTGAGGTTTAGAGTTCCGTTTTGGGTTAGATCACTTAGGCTTAGGGTTAGGGTTAGGGTTAGGGTTAGGGTTAGGGTTAGGGTTAGGGTTAGGGTTAGGTACATGCCAAGCACAGCTGAGGTTTAGAGTTCTGTCTAGGGTTAGGCCTCTTAGGGTCAGGGTTAGGGTTAGGGTTAGGTTTAGGGTTAGGGTTAGGGTTAGGGTTAGTGTTAGGGTTACCTACATGCCATGCACAGCTGAGGTTTAGAGTTCCGTTTAGGGTTAGGCCTCTTAGGGTTAGGGTTAAGGTTAGGGTTAGGGTTAGGGTTAGGGTTAGGGTTAGGGTTAGGGTTAGGGTTAGGGTTAGGGTTAGGGTTAGGGTTACGTACATGCCATGCACATCTGAGGTTTAGAGTTCCGTTTAGGGTTAGGTCTCTTAGGGTTAGGGTTAAGTTTAGGGTTAGGGTTAGGGTTAGGGTTAGGGTTAGGGTTAGGGTTAGAGTTAGGTACATGCCACGCACAGCTGAGGTTTAGAGCTCCGTTTAGGGTTAGGTCTCTTAGAGTTACTGTTAGGGTTAGGGTTAGGGTTAGGGTGAGGTACATGCCATGCACAGCTGAGGTTTAGAGTTCCGTCTAGGGTTAGGCCTCTTAGGGTCAGGGTTAGGGTTAGGGTTAGGGTTAGGGTTAGGGTTAGGGTTAGGGTTAGGGTTATGTACCTGCCCTGCACAGCTGAGGTTTAGAGTTCCGTTTAGGGTTAGGTCTCTTAGGGTTAGGGTTAAGTTTAGGGTTAGGGTTAGGGTTAGGGTTAGGGTTAGGGTTAGGGTAAGGGTTAGGGTTACGTACATGCCATGCACAGCTGTGGTTTAGAGTTGCGTTTAGGGTTAGGCCTCTTAGGGTTAGGGTTAAGGTTAGGGTTAGGGTTAGGGTTAGGGTTAGGGTTAGGGTTAAGTGCATGCCATGCACAGGTGAGGTTTAGAGTTCCGTTTTGGGTTACATCACTTAGGCTTAGGGTTAGGGTTAAGGTTAGGGTTAGGGTTAGGGTTAGGGTTAGGGTTAGGGTTAGGTACATGCCAAGCACAGCTGAGGTTTAGAGTTCTGTCTAGGGTTAGGCCTCTTAGGGTCAGGGTTAGGGTTAGGGTTAGGTTTAGGGTTAGGGTTAGGGTTAGGGTTAGTGTTAGGGTTACCTACATGCCATGCACAGCTGAGGTTTAGAGTTCCGTTTAGGGTTAGGCCTCTTAGGGTTAGGGTTAAGGTTAGGGTTAGGGTTAGGGTTAGGGTTAGGGTTAGGGTTAGGGTTAGGGTTAGGTACATGCCATGCACAGCTGAGGTTTAGAGTTCCGTTTTGGGTTAGGCCTCTTAGGGTCAGGGTTAGGGTTAGGGTTAGCGTTAGGGTTAAGGTTAGGGTTAGGGTTAGGGTTAGGGTTTCCTACATGCCATGCACAGCTGAGGTTTAGAGTTGCGTTTAGGGTTAGGCCTCTTAGGGTTAGGGTTAGGGTTAGGGTTAGGGTTAGGGTTAGGGTTAGGGTTAGGGTTAAGTGCATGCCATGCACAGCTGAGGTTTAGAGTTCCGTTTTGGGTTAGATCACTTAGGGTTAGGGTTAGGGTTAGGGTTAGGGTTAGGGTTAGGTTTAGGGTTAGGGTTAGGCACATGCCATGCACAGCTGAGGTTTAGAGTTCCGTTTTGGGTTAGGCCTCTTAGGGTCAGGGTTAGGGTTAGGGTTAGGGTTAGGGTTAGGGTTAGGGTTAGGGTTAGGGTTAAGTACATGCCATGCACAGCTGAGGTTTAGAGTTGCGTTTAGTGTTAGGCCTCTTAGGGTCAGGGTTAGGGTTAGGGTTAGGGTTAGGGTTAGGGTTAGGGTTAGGGTTAAGTGCATGCCATGCACAGCTGAGGTTTAGAGTTGCGTTTAGGGTTAGGTCACTTAGGGTTAGGGTTAGGGTTAAGGTTAGGGTTAGGGTTAGGGTTAGGGTTAGGGTTAGGGTTAGTGTTAACTGCATGCCATGCACAGCTGAGGTTTAGAGTTCCGTTTTGGGTTAGGCCTCTTAGGGTTAGGGTTAAGGTTAGGGTTAGGGTTAGGGTTAGGGTTAGGGTTAGGGTTAGGGTTAGGGTTAGGGTTAGGGTTAGGGTTACGTACATGCCATGCACAGCTGAGGTTTAGAGTTGCGTTTAGGGTTAGGCCTCTTAGGGTCAGGATTAGGGTTAGGGTTAGGGTTCGGGTTAGGGTTAGGGTTAGGGTTAAGTGCATGCCATGCACAGCTGAGGTTTAGAGTTCTGTTTTGTGTTAGGCCTCTTAGGGTCAGCATTAGGGTTAGGGTTAGGGTTAGGTTTAGGGTTACGTACATGCCATGCACAGCTGAGGTTTAGAGTTGCGTTTAGGGTTAGGCCTCTTAGGGTTAGCGTTAGGGTTAGGGTTAGGGTTAGGGTTAGGGTTAGGGTTAGGGTTAGGGTTATGTACATGCCATGCACAGCTGAGGTTTAGAGTTACGAAAGGGGTAGGCCCAATAGGGTCAGGATTAGAGTTAGGGTTAGGTTTAGGGTTAGGGTAAGGTTTAGGGTTCGGGTTAAGTGCATGCAATGCACAGCTGAGGTTTAGAGTTCCGTTTTGGGTTAGGCCTCTTAGGGTCAGGGTTAGTGTTAGGATTAGGGTTAGGGTTAGGGTTAGGGTTAGGGTTAGGGTTAGGGTTATGTACATGACATGCACAGCTGAGGTTTAGAGTTCCGTCAAGGGTTAGGCCCCTTAGGGTCAGTATTAGAGTTAGGGTTAGGGTTAGCGTTAGGGTTAGGGTTAGGGTTAGGGTTAGGGTTAGGGTTAGGGTTAGGTTTAGGGTTAGGGTTAGGGTTAGGGGTAAGTGCATGCCATGCACAGCTGAGGTTTAGAGTTCCGTTTTGGGTTAGGCCTCTTAGGGTCAGGGTTAGGGTTAGGGTTAGCGTTAGGGTTAAGGTTAGGGTTAGGGTTAGGGTTAGGGTTTCCTACATGCCATGCACAGCTGAGGTTTAGAGTTGCGTTTAGGGTTAGGCCTCTTAGGGTTAGGGTTAAGGTTAGGGTTAGGGTTAGGGTTAGGGTTAGGGTTAGCGTTAGGGTTAGGGTTAGGGTTAGGGTTACGGTTACGGTTACGGTTACGGTTACGGTTACGGTTACGGTTAAGTGCATGCCATGCACAGCTGAGGTTTAGAGTTGCGTTTAGGGTTAGGCCTCTTAGGGTTAGGGTTAGGGTTAAGGTTAGGATTAGGGTTAGGGTTAGGGTTAGAGTTAGGGTTAGGGTTAGGGTTAACTGCATGCCATGCACAGCTGAGGTTTAGAGTTCCGTTTTGGGTTAGGCCTCTTAGGGTCAGGGTTAGGGTTAGGGTTAGGGTTAGGGTTAGGGTTAGGGTTACGGTTAGGGTTAGGTACATGCCATGCACAGCTGAGGTTTATATTTCCGTCAAGGGTTAGGCCTCTTAGGGTCAGGATTAGGGTTAGTTTTAGGGTTAGGGTTAGGGTTAGGGTTAGGGTTAGGGTTAGGGTTATGTACCTGCCATGCACAGCTGAGGTTTAGAGTTGCGTCTAGGGTTAGGACTCTTAGGGTCAGGGTTAGGGTTAGGTTTAGGATTAGGGTTAGGGTTAGGGTTAGGGTTAGGGTTAGGGTTAGGGTTAGGTACATGCCATGCACAACTGAGGTTTAGAGTTCCGTTTTGGGTTCGGCCTCTTAGGGTCAGGGTTAGGGTTAGGGTTAGGGTTAGGGTTAGGGTTAGGGTTAGGGTTACGTACATGCCATGCACAGCTGAGGTTTAGAGTTGCATTTAGGGTTAGGCCTCTTAGGGTTAGGGTTAGGGTTAGGGTTATGTACATGCCATGCACAGCTGAGGTTTAGAGTTCCGTCAAGGGTTAGGACCCTTAGGGTCAGGATTAGGGTTAGGGTTCGGGTTAGGGTTAGGGTTAGGGTTACGTACATGCCATGCACAGCTGAGGTTTAGAGTTGCGTTTAGGGTTAGGCCTCTTAGGGTTACGGTTAAGGTTAGGGTTAGGGTTTGGGTTAGGGTTAGCGTTAGGGTTAGGGTTAGGGTTAGGGTTAGGGTTAGGGTTAAGTGCATGCCATGCACAGCTGAGGTTTAGAGTTCCGTTTTGGGTTAGGTCTCTTAGGGTTAGGGTTAGGGTTAAGGTTAGGGTTAGGGTTAGGGTTAGGGTTAGTGTTAACTGCATGCCATGCACAGCTGAGGTTTAGAGTTCCGTTTTGGGTTAGGCCTCTTAGGGTCAGGGTTAGGGTTAGGGTTAGGGTTAGGCTTAGGTTTAGGGTATAGGGTTAGGTACATGCCATGCACAGCTGAGGTTTAGAGTTGCGTTTAGGGTTAGGCCTCTTAGGGTCAGGATAAGGGTTAGGGTTAGGGTTCGGGTTAGCGTTAGGGTTAGGGTTAGCGTTAGGATTAGGGTTAGGGTAAGGGTTAGGGTTAGGTACATGCCATGCACAGCTGAGGTTATAGAGTTCCGTCAAGGGTTAGGCCTCTTAGGGTCAGGATTAGGGTTAGGTTTAGGGTTAGGGTTACGGTTAGGGTTAGGTTAGGGTTAGGGTTAGGGTTAGGGTTAGGGTTAGGGTTAGGGTTAGGGTTAGGTACATGCCACGCACAGCTGAGGTTTAGAGCTCCGTTTAGGGTTAGGTCTCTTAGAGTTAGTGTTAGGGTTAGGGTTAGGGTTAGGGTTAGGTACATGCCATGCACAGCTGAGGTTTAGAGTTCTATCTAGGGTTAGGCCTCTTAGGGTCAGGATTAGGGTTAGGGTTAGGGTTAGGGTTAGGGTTAGGGTTAGGGTTAGGGTTATGTACCTGCCCTGCACAGCTGAGGTTTAGAGTTCCGTTTAGGGTTAGGTCTCTTAGGGTTAGGGTTAAGTTTAGGGTTAGGGTTAGGGTTAGGGTTAGGGTTAGGGTTAGGGTTAGGGTTAGGGTTAGGGTAAGGGTTAGGGTTACGTACATGCCATGCACAGCTCTGGTTTAGAGTTGCGTTTAGGGTTAGGCCTCTTAGGGTTAGGGTTAAGGTTAGGGTTAGGGTTAGGGTTAGGGTTAGGGTTAGGGTTAGGGTTAAGTGCATGCCATGCACAGCTGAGGTTTAGAGTTCCGTTTTGGGTTAGATCACTTAGGGTT
>NW_026599614.1:1170000-1182500 GCF_023634155.1 Falco peregrinus | reverse complement strand
GTTGCGTTTAGGGTTAGGCCTCTTAGGGTTAGGGTTAAGGTTAGGGTTAGGGTTAGGGTTAGGGTTAGGGTTAGGGTTAAGTGCAAGCCATGCACAGGTGAGGTTTAGAGTTCCGTTTTGGGTTAGATCACTTAGGGTTAGGTTTAGGGTTAAGGTTAGGGTTAGGGTTAGGGTTAGGGATAGGGTTAGGGTTAGGGTTAGGTACATGCCAAGCACAGCTGAGGTTTAGAGTTCCGTCTAGGGTTAGGCCTCTTAGGGTCAGGGTTAGGGTTAGGGTTAGGGTTAGTGTTAGGGTTACCTACATGCCATGCACAGCTGAGGTTTAGAGTTCCGTTTAGGGTTAGGCCTCTTAGGGTTAGGGTTAAGGTTAGGGTTAGGGTTAGGGTTAGGGTTAGGGTTAGGGTTAGGGTTAGGTACATGCCATGCACAGCTGAGGTTTAGAGTTCCGTTTTGGGTTAGGCCTCTTAGGGTCAGGGTTAGGGTTAGGGTTAGCGTTAGGGTTAGGGTTAGGGTTAGGGTTAGGGTTACGTACATGCCATGCACAGCTGAGGTTTAGAGTTGCGTTTAGTGTTAGGCCTCTTAGGGTCAGGGTTAGGGTTAGGGTTAGGGTTAGGGTTAGGGTTAGGGTTAGGGTTAGGGTTAGGGTTAAGTGCATGCCATGCACAGCTGAGGTTTAGAGTTGCGTTTAGGGTTAGGTCACTTAGGGTTAGGGTTAGGGTTAAGGTTAGGGTTAGGGTTAGGGTTAGGGTTAGGGTTAGGGTTAGTGTTAACTGCATGCCATGCACAGCTGAGGTTTAGAGTTCCGTTTTGGGTTAGGCCTCTTAGCGTCAGGGTTAGGGTTAGGTTTAGGGTTAGGGTTAGGGTTAGGGTTAGTGTTAGGGTTACCTACATGCCATGCACAGCTGAGGTTTAGAGTTGCGTTTAGGGTTAGGCCTCTTAGGGTCAGGATTAGGGTTAGGGTTAGGGTTCGGGTTTGGGCTAGGGTTAGGGTTAAGTGCATGCCATGCACAGCTGAGGTTTAGAGTTCTGTTTTGTGTTAGGCCTCTTAGGGTCAGCATTAGGGTTAGGGTTAGGGTTAGGTTTAGGGTTACGTACATGCCATGCACAGCTGAGGTTTAGAGTTGCGTTTAGGGTTAGGCCTCTTAAGGTTAGCGTTAGGGTTAGGGTTAGGGTTAGGGTTAGGGTTAGGGTTAGGGTTAGGGTTATGTACATGCCATGCACAGCTGAGGTTTAGAGTTACGAAAGGGGTAGGCCCAATAGGGTCAGGATTAGAGTTAGGGTTAGGTTTAGGGTTAGGGTAAGGGTTAGGGTTCGGGTTAAGTGCATGCAATGCACAGCTGAGGTTTAGAGTTCCGTTTTGGGTTAGGCCTCTTAGGGTCAGGGTTAGTGTTAGGATTAGGGTTAGGGTTAGGGTTAGGGTTAGGGTTAGGGTTAGGGTTATGTACATGACATGCACAGCTGAGGTTTAGAGTTCCGTCAAGGGTTAGGCCCCTTAGGGTCAGGATTAGAGTTAGGGTTAGGGTTAGCGTTAGGGTTAGGGTTAGGGTTAGGGTTAGGGTTAGGGTTACGGTTAGGGTTAGGGTTAAGTGCATGCCATGCACAGCTGAGGTTTAGAGTTCCGTTTTGGGTTAGGCCTCTTAGGGTCAGGGTTAGTGTTAGGATTAGGGTTAGGGTTAGGGTTAGGTTTAGGGTTAGGGTTAGGGTTATTTACATGCCAAGCACAGCTGAGGTTTAGAGTTCCGTCTAGGGTTAGGCCTCTTAGGGTCAGGGTTACGGTTAGGGTTAGGGTAAGGGTTAGGGTTAGGTACATGCCATGCACAGCTGAGGTTATAGAGTTCCGTCAAGGGTTAGGCCTCTTAGGGTCAGGATTAGGGTTAGGTTTAGGGTTAGGGTTATGGTTAGGGTTAGGGTTAGGGTTAGGGTTAGGGTTAGGGTTACGTACATGCCATGCACATCTGAGGTTTAGAGTTCCGTTTAGGGTTAGGTCTCTTAGGGTTAGGGTTAAGTTTAGGGTTAGGGTTAGGGTTAGGGTTAGGGTTAGGGTTAGGGTTAGGGTTAGGTACATGCCACGCACAGCTGAGGTTTAGAGCTCCGTTTAGGGTTAGGTCTCTTAGAGTTAGTGTTAGGGTTAGGGTTAGGGTTAGGGTTAGGTACATGCCATGCACAGCTGAGGTTTAGAGTTCCGTCTAGGGTTAGGCCTCTTAGGGTCAGGGTTAGGGTTAGGGTTAGGGTTAGGGTTAGGGTTAGGGTTAGGGTTAGGGTTAGGGTTAGGGTTAGGGTTATGTACCTGCCCTGCACAGCTGAGGTTTAGAGTTCCGTTTAGGGTTAGGTCTCTTAGGGTTAGGGTTAAGTTTAGGGTTAGGGTTAGGGTTAGGGTTAGGGTTAGGGTTAGGGTAAGGGTTAGGGTTACGTACATGCCATGCACAGCTGTGGTTTAGAGTTGCGTTTAGGGTTAGGCCTCTTAGGGTTAGGGTTAAGGTTAGGGTTAGCGTTAGGGTTAGGGTTAGGGTTAGGGTTAGGGTTAAGTGCATGCCATGCACAGGTGAGGTTTAGAGTTCCGTTTTGGGTTAGATCACTTAGGGTTAGGTTTAGGGTTAAGGTTAGGGTTAGGGTTAGGGTTAGGGTTAGGGTTAGGGTTAGGGTTAGGTACATGCCAAGCACAGCTGAGGTTTAGAGTTCCGTCTAGGGTTAGGCCTCTTAGGGTCAGGGTTAGGGTTAGGGTTAGGTTTAGGGTTAGGGTTAGGGTTAGGGTTAGTGTTAGGGTTACCTACATGCCATGCACAGCTGAGGTTTAGAGTTCCGTTTAGGGTTAGGCCTCTTAGGGTTAGGGTTAAGGTTAGGGTTAGGGTTAGGGTTAGGGTTAGGGTTAGGGTTAGGGTTAGGGTTAGGTACATGCCATGCACAGCTGAGGTTTAGAGTTCCGTTTTGGGTTAGGCCTCTTAGGGTCAGGGTTAGGTTTAGGGTTAGCGTTAGGGTTAGGGTTAGGGTTAGGGTTAGGGTTACGTACATGCCATGCACAGCTGAGGTTTAGAGTTGCGTTTAGTGTTAGGCCTCTTAGGGTCAGGGTTAGGGTTAGGGTTAGGGTTAGGGTTAGGGTTAGGGTTAGGGTTAGGGTTAGGGTTAAGTGCATGCCATGCACAGCTGAGGTTTAGAGTTGCGTTTAGGGTTAGGTCACTTAGGGTTAGGGTTAGGGTTAAGGTTAGGGTTAGGGTTAGGGTTAGGGTTAGGGTTAGGGTTAGTGTTAACTGCATGCCATGCACAGCTGAGGTTTCGAGTTCCGTTTTGGGTTAGGCCTCTTAGGGTCAGGGTTAGGGTTAGGTTTAGGGTTAGGGTTAGGGTTAGGGTTAGTGTTAGGGTTACCTACATGCCATGCACAGCTGAGGTTTAGAGTTGCGTTTAGGGTTAGGCCTCTTAGGGTCAGGATTAGGGTTAGGGTTAGGGTTCGGGTTAGGGTTAGGGTTAGGGTTAAGTGCATGCCATGCACAGCTGAGGTTTAGAGTTCTGTTTTGTGTTAGGCCTCTTAGGGTCAGCATTAGGGTTAGGGTTAGGGTTAGGTTTAGGGTTACGTACATGCCATGCACAGCTGAGGTTTAGAGTTGCGTTTAGGGTTAGGCCTCTTAAGGTTAGCGTTAGGGTTAGGGTTAGGGTTAGGGTTAGGGTTAGGGTTAGGGTTATGTACATGCCATGCACAGCTGAGGTTTAGAGTTACGAAAGGGGTAGGCCCAATAGGGTCAGGATTAGAGTTAGGGTTAGGTTTAGGGTTAGGGTAAGGGTTAGGGTTCGGGTTAAGTGCATGCAATGCACAGCTGAGGTTTAGAGTTCCGTTTTGGGTTAGGCCTCTTAGGGTCAGGGTTAGTGTTAGGATTAGGGTTAGGGTTAGGGTTAGGGTTAGGGTTAGGGTTAGGGTTAGGGTTATGTACATGACATGCACAGCTGAGGTTTAGAGTTCCGTCAAGGGTTAGGCCCCTTAGGGTCAGGATTAGAGTTAGGGTTAGGGTTAGCGTTAGGGTTAGGGTTAGGGTTAGGGTTAGGGTTAGGGTTACGGTTAGGGTTAGGGTTAAGTGCATGCCATGCACAGCTGAGGTTTAGAGTTCCGTTTTGGGTTAGGCCTCTTAGGGTCAGGGTTAGTGTTAGGATTAGGGTTAGGGTTAGGGTTAGGGTTAGGGTTAGGGTTAGGGTTAGGGTTATTTACATGCCAAGCACAGCTGAGGTTTAGAGTTCCGTCTAGGGTTAGGCCTCTTAGGGTCAGGATTAGGGTTAGGGTTAGGTTTAGGGTTAGGGTTAGGGTTAGGGTTAGGGTTAGGGTTACCTACATGCCATGCACAGCTGAGGTTTAGAGTTCCGTTTAGGGTTAGGCCTCTTAGGGTTAGTGTTAAGGTTAGGGTTAGGGTTAGGGTTAGGGTTAGGGTTAGGGTTAGGTACATGCCATGCACAGCTGAGGTTTAGAGTTCCGTTTTGGGTTAGGCCTCTTAGGGTCAGGGTTAGGGTTAGGGTTAGGGTTAGGGTTAGGGTTAGGGTTAGGGTTAGGGTTACGTACATGCCATGCACAGCTGAGGTTTAGAGTTGCGTTTAGTGTTAGGCCTCTTAGGGTCAGGGTTAGGGTTAGGGTTAGGGTTAGGGTTAGGGTTAGGGTTAGGGTTAGGGTTAAGTGCATGCCATGCACAGCTGAGGTTTAGAGTTGCGTTTAGGGTTAGGTCACTTAGGGTTAGGGTTAGGGTTAAGGTTAGGGTTAGGGTTAGGGTTAGGGTTAGGGTTAGGGTTAGTGTTAACTGCATGCCATGCACAGCTGAGGTTTCGAGTTCCGTTTTGGGTTAGGCCTCTTAGCGTCAGGGTTAGGGTTAGGTTTAGGGTTAGGGTTAGGGTTAGGGTTAGTGTTAGGGTTACCTACATGCCATGCACAGCTGAGGTTTAGAGTTGCGTTTAGGGTTAGGCCTCTTAGGGTTAGGATTAGGGTTAGGGTTAGGGTTCGGGTTAGGGTTAGGGTTAGGGTTAAGTGCATGCCATGCACAGCTGAGGTTTAGAGTTCTGTTTTGTGTTAGGCCTCTTAGGGTCAGCATTAGGGTTAGGGTTAGGGTTAGGTTTAGGGTTACGTACATGCCATGCACAGCTGAGGTTTAGAGTTGCGTTTAGGGTTAGGCCTCTTAAGGTTAGCGTTAGGGTTAGGGTTAGGGTTAGGGTTAGGGTTAGGGTTAGGGTTATGTACATGCCATGCACAGCTGAGGTTTAGAGTTACGAAAGGGGTAGGCCCAATAGGGTCAGGATTAGAGTTAGGGTTAGGTTTAGGGTTAGGGTAAGGGTTAGGGTTCGGGTTAAGTGCATGCAATGCACAGCTGAGGTTTAGAGTTCCGTTTTGGGTTAGGCCTCTTAGGGTCAGGGTTAGTGTTAGGATTAGGGTTAGGGTTAGGGTTAGGGTTATGTACATGACATGCACAGCTGAGGTTTAGAGTTCCGTCAAGGGTTAGGCCCCTTAGGGTCAGGATTAGAGTTAGGGTTAGGGTTAGCGTTAGGGTTAGGGTTAGGGTTAGGGTTAGGGTTAGGGTTAGGGTTAGGGTTAGGGTTAGGGTTAGGGTTAAGTGCATGCCATGCACAGCTGAGGTTTAGAGTTCCGTTTTGGGTTAGGCCTCTTAGGGTCAGGGTTAGGGTTAGGGTTAGCGTTAGGGTTAAGGTTAGGGTTAGGGTTAGGGTTAGGGTTAGGGTTATGTACATGACATGCACAGCTGAGGTTTAGAGTTCCGTCAAGGGTTAGGCCCCTTAGGGTCAGGATTAGAGTTAGGGTTAGGGTTAGGGTTAGGGTTAGGGTTAAGTGCATGCCATGCACAGGTGAGGTTTAGAGTTTCGTTTTGGGTTAGATCACTTAGGGTTAAGGTTAGGGTTAAGGTTAGGGTTAGGGTTAGGGTTAGGGTTAGGGTTAGGGTTAGGGTTAGGTACATGCCAAGCACAGCTGAGGTTTAGAGTTCCGTCTAGGGTTAGGCCTCTTAGGGTCAGGGTTAGGGTTAGGGTTAGGTTTAGGGTTAGGGTTAGGGTTAGGGTTAGGGTTACCTACATGCCATGCACAGCTGAGGTTTAGAGTTCCGTTTAGGGTTAGGCCTCTTAGGGTTAGTGTTAAGGTTAGGGTTAGGGTTAGGGTTAGGGTTAGGGTTAGGGTTAGGGTTAGGGTTAGGTACATGCCATGCACAGCTGAGGTTTAGAGTTCCGTTTTGGGTTAGGCCTCTTAGGGTCAGGGTCAGGGTTAGGGTTAGGGTTAGGGTTAGGGTTAGGGTTAGGGTTAGGTTTAGGGTTACGTACATGCCATGCACAGCTGAGGTTTAGAGTTGCGTTTAGTGTTATGCCTCTTAGGGTCAGGGTTAGGGTTAGGGTTAGGGTTAGGGTTAGGGTTAGGGTTAGGGTTAAGTGCATGCCATGCACAGCTGAGGTTTAGAGTTGCGTTTAGGGTTAGGTCACTTAGGGTTAGGGTTAGGGTTAAGGTTAGGGTTAGGGTTAGGGTTAGGGTTAGGGTTAGTGTTAACTGCATGCCATGCACAGCTGAGGTTTAGAGTTCCGTTTTGGGTTAGGCCTCTTAGGGTCAGGGTTAGGGTTAGGGTTAGGGTTAGGGTTAGGGTTAGGGTTAGGGTTACGTACATGCCATGCACAGCTGAGGTTTAGAGTTGCGTTTAGGGTTAGGCCTCTTAGGGTCAGGATTAGGGTTCGGGTTAGGGTTCGGGTTAGGGTTAGGGTTAGGGTTAAGTGCATGCCATGCACAGCTGAGGTTTAGAGTTCTGTTTTGTGTTAGGCCTCTTAGGGTCAGCATTAGGGTTAGGGTTAGGGTTAGGTTTAGGGTTACGTACATGCCATGCACAGCTGAGGTTTAGAGTTGCGTTTAGGGTTAGGCCTCTTAGGGTTAGCGTTAGGGTTAGGGTTAGGGTTAGGGTTAGGGTTAGGGTTAGGGTTAGGGTTAGGGTTAGGGTTAGGGTTATGTACATGCCATGCACAGCTGAGGTTTAGAGTTGCGTTTAGGGTTAGGCCTCTTAGGGTTAGCGTTAGGGTTAGGGTTAGGGTTAGGGTTAGGGTCAGGATTAGAGTTAGGGTTAGGGTTATGTACATGACATGCACAGCTGAGGTTTAGAGTTCCGTCAAGGGTTAGGCCCCTTTGGGTCAGGATTAGAGTTAGGGTTAGGGTTAGGGTTAGGGTTAGGGTTAGGGTTAGGGTTAGGGTTAGGGTTAGGGTTAGGGTTAGGGTTAGGGTTAGGGTTAAGTGCATGCCATGCACAGCTGAGGTTTAGAGTTCCGTTTTGGGTTAGGCCTCTTAGGGTCAGGGTTAGGGTTAGGGTTAGCGTTAGGGTTAAGGTTAGGGTTAGGGTTAGGGTTAGGGTTATGTACATGACATGCACAGCTGAGGTTTAGAGTTCCGTTTTGGGTTAGGCCTCTTAGGGTCAGGATTAGAGTTAGGGTTAGGGTTAGCGTTAGGGTTAGGGTTAGGGTTAGGTTTAGGGTTAGGGTTAGGGTTAGGGTTAGGGTTAAGTGCATGCCATGCACAGCTGAGGTTTAGAGTTCCGTTTTGGGTTAGGCCTCTTAGGGTCAGGGTTAGGGTTAGGGTTAGCGTTAGGGTTAGGGTTAGGGTTAGGGTTAGGGTTAGGGTTTCCTACATGCCATGCACAGCTGAGGTTTCGAGTTGCGTTTAGGGTTAGGCCTCTTAGGGTTAGGGTTAAGGTTAGGGTTAGGGTTAGGGTTAGGGTTAGGGTTAGGGTTAGGGTTAGGGTTAGGGTTAGGGTTACGGTTAGGGTTACGGTTACGGTTACGGTTACGGTTAAGTGAATGCCATGCACAGCTGAGGTTTAGAGTTCCGTCAAGGGTTAGGTCTCTTAGGGTTAGGGTTAGGGTTAAGGTTAGGATTAGGGTTAGGGTTAGGGTTAGGGTTAGGGTTAGGGTTAGGGTTAACTGCATGCCATGCACAGCTGAGGTTTAGAGTTCCGTTTTGGGTTAGGCCTCTTAGGGTCAGGGTTAGGGTTAGGGTTAGGGTTAGGGTTAGGGTTAGGGTTAGGGTTAGGGTTAGGGTTGGGGTTAGGTACATGCCATGCACAGCTGAGGTTTATAGTTCCGTCAAGGGTTAGGCCTCTTAGGGTCAGGATTAGGGTTAGTTTTAGGGTTAGGGTTAGGGTTAGGGTTAGGGTTAGGGTTAGGGTTATGTACCTGCCATGCACAGCTGAGGTTTAGAGTTGCGTCTAGGGTTAGGACTCTTAGGGTCAGGGTTAGGGTTAGGTTTAGGATTAGGGTTAGGGTTAGGGTTAGAGTTAGGGTTAGGGTTAGGGTTAGGGTTAGGGTTAGGGTTACGTACATGCCATGCACAGCTGAGGTTTAGAGTTCCGTCAAGGGTTAGGACCCTTAGGGTCAGGATTAGGGTTAGGGTTAGGGTTAGGGTTAGGGTTAGGGTTAGGGTTAGGGTAAGGGTTAGGGTTAGGTACATGCCATGCACAGCTGAGGTTATAGAGTTCCGTCAAGGGTTAGGCCTCTTAGGGTCAGGATTAAGGTTAGGTTTAGGGTTAGGGTTATGGTTAGGGTTAGGGTTAGGGTTAGGGTTAGGGTTAGGGTTACGTACATGCCATGCACATCTGAGGTTTAGAGTTCCGTTTAGGGTTAGGTCTCTTAGGGTTAGGGTTAAGGTTAGGGTTAGGGTTAGGGTTAGGGTTAGGGTTAGGGTTAGGGTTAGGTACATGCCATGCACAGCTGAGGTTTAGAGCTCCGTTTAGGGTTAGGTCTCTTAGAGTTAGTGTTAGGGTTAGGGTTAGGGTTAGGGTTAGGTACATGCCATGCACAGCTGAGGTTTGGAGTTCCGTTTTGGGTTAGGCCTCTTAGGGTCAGGGTTAGTGTTAGGATTAGGGTTAGGGTTAGGGTTAGGGTTAGGGTTAGGGTTAGGGTTATGTACATGACATGCACAGCTGAGGTTTAGAGTTCCGTCAAGGGTTAGGCCCCTTAGGGTCAGGATTAGAGTTAGGGTTAGGGTTAGCGTTAGGGTTAGGGTTAGGGTTAGGGTTAGGGTTAGGGTTAGGGTTAGGGTTAGGGTTAGGGTTAAGTGCATGCCATGCACAGCTGAGGTTTAGAGTTCCGTTTTGGGTTAGGCCTCTTAGGGTCAGGGTTAGGGTTAGGGTTAGCGTTAGGGTTAAGGTTAGGGTTAGGGTTAGGGTTAGGGTTTCCTACATGCCATGCACAGCTGAGGTTTAGAGTTGCGTTTAGGGTTAGGCCTCTTAGGGTTAGGGTTAGTGTTAGGATTAGGGTTAGGGTTAGGGTTAGGGTTAGGGTTAGGGTTAGGGTTATGTACATGACATGCACAGCTGAGGTTTAGAGTTCCGTCAAGGGTTAGGCCCCTTAGGGTCAGGATTAGAGTTAGGGTTAGGGTTAGCGTTAGGGTTAGGGTTAGGGTTAGGGTTAGGGTTAGGGTTAGGGTTAGGGTTAGGGTTAAGTGCATGCCATGCACAGCTGAGGTTTAGAGTTCCGTTTTGGGTTAGGCCCCTTAGGGTCAGGATTAGAGTTAGGGTTAAGGTTAGGGTTAGGGTTAGGGTTAGGGTTAGCGTTAGGGTTAGGGTTAGGGTTAGGGTTAGGGTTAGGGTTACGGTTACGGTTACGGTTACGGTTAAGTGCATGCCATGCACAGCTGAGGTTTAGAGTTGTATTTAGGGTTAGGCCTCTTAGGGTTAGGGTTAGGGTTAAGGTTAGGATTAGGGTTAGGGTTAGGGTTAGGGTTAGGGTTAGGGTTAGGGTTAGGGTTAGGTACATGCCATGCACAGCTGAGGTTTAGAGTTCCGTTTTGGGTTAGGCCTCTTAGGGTCAGGGTTAGGGTTAGGGTTAGGGTTAGGGTTAGGGTTAGGGTTAGGGTTAGGGTTAGGGTTAGGGTTAGGGTTAGGGTTAGGGTTAGGGTTAGTGTTAACTGCATGCCATGCACAGCTGAGGTTTAGAGTTCCGTTTTGGGTTAGGCCTCTTAGGGTCAGGGTTAGGGTTAGGGTTAGGGTTAGGCTTAGGTTTAGGGTATAGGGTTAGGTACATGCCATGCACAGCTGAGGTTTAGAGTTGCGTTTTGGGTTAGGCCTCTTAGGGTCAGGATAAGGGTTAGGGTTAGGGTTCGGGTTAGCGTTAGGGTTAGGGTTAGCGTTAGGATTAGGGTTAGGGTAAGGGTTAGGGTTAGGTACATGCCATGCACAGCTGAGGTTATAGAGTTCCGTCAAGGGTTAGGCCTCTTAGGGTCAGGATTAAGGTTAGGTTTAGGGTTAGGGTTATGGTTAGGGTTAGGGTTAGGGTTAGGGTTAGGGTTAGGGTTACGTACATGCCATGCACATCTGAGGTTTAGAGTTCCGTTTAGGGTTAGGTCTCTTAGGGTTAGGGTTAAGGTTAGGGTTAGGGTTAGGGTTAGGTACATGCCATGCACAGCTGAGGTTTGGAGTTCCGTTTTGGGTTAGGCCTCTTAGGGTCAGGGTTAGTGTTAGGATTAGGGTTAGGGTTAGGGTTAGGGTTAGGGTTAGGGTTAGGGTTAGGGTTATGTACATGACATGCACACCTGAGGTTTAGAGTTCCGTCAAGGGTTAGGCCCCTTAGGGTCAGGATTAGAGTTAGGGTTAGGGTTAGCGTTAGGGTTAGGGTTAGGGTTAGGGTTAGGGTTAGGGTTAGGGTTAGGGTTAGGGTTAAGTGCATGCCATGCACAGCTGAGGTTTAGAGTTCCGTTTTGGGTTAGGCCTCTTAGGGTCAGGGTTAGGGTTAGGGTTAGCGTTAGGGTTAAGGTTAGGGTTAGGGTTAGGGTTAGGGTTAGGGTTATGTACATGACATGCACAGCTGAGGTTTAGAGTTCCGTCAAGGGTTAGGCCCCTTAGGGTCAGGATTAGAGTTAGGGTTAGGGTTAGCGTTAGGGTTAGGGTTAGGGTTAGGGTTAGGGTTAGGGTTAGGGTTAGGGTTATGTGCATGCCATGCACAGCTGAGGTTTAGAGTTCCGTTTTGGGTTAGGCCTCTTAGGGTCAGGGTTAAGGTTAGGGTTAGCGTTAGGGTTAAGGTTAGGGTTAGGGTTAGGGTTAGGGTTTCCTACATGCCATGCACAGCTGAGGTTTAGAGTTCCGTTTAGGGTTAGGCCTCTTAGGGTTAGGGTTAAGGTTAGGGTTAGGGTTAGGGTTAGGGTTAGGGTTAGGGTTAGGGTTAGGGTTAGGTACATGCCATGCACAGCTGAGGTTTATAGTTCCGTTTTGGGTTAGGCCTCTTAGGGTCAGGGTTAGGGTTAGGGTTAGGTTAAGGGTTAGGGTTAGGGTTAGGGTTAGTGTTAGGGTTACCTACATGCCATGCACAGCTGAGGTTTAGAGTTCTGTTTAGGGTTAGGCCTCTTAGGGTTAGGGTTAAGGTTAGGATTAGGGTTAGGGTTAGGGTTAGGGTTAGGGTTAGGTTTAGGGTTAGGGTTAGGTACATGCCATGCACAGCTGAGGTTTATAGTTCCGTTTTGGGTTAGGCCTCTTAGGGTCAGGGTTAGGGTTAGGGTTAGGGTTAGGGTTAGGGTTAGGGTTAGGGTTAGGGTTAGGGTTACGTACATGCCATGCACAGCTGAGGTTTAGAGTTGCGTTTAGGGTTAGGCCTCTTAGGGTTAGGGTTAAGGTTAGGGTTAGGGTTAGGGTTAGGGTTAGGGTTAGTGTTAACTGCATGCCATGCACAGCTGAGGTTTAGAGTTCCGTTTTGGGTTAGGCCTCTTAGGGTCAGGGTTAGGGTTAGGGTTAGGGTTAGGCTTAGGTTTAGGGTATAGGGTTAGGTACATGCCATGCACAGGTGAGGTTTAGAGTTGCGTTTAGGGTTAGATCACTTAGGGTTAGGGTTAGGGTTAAGGTTAGGGTTAGGGTTAGGGTTAGGGTTAGGGTTAGGTACATGCCAAGCACAGCTGAAGTTTAGAGTTCCGTCTAGGGTTAGGCCTCTTAGGGTCAGGGTTAGGGTTAGGGTTAGGGTTAGGGTTAGGGTTAGGGTTAGGGTTAGGGTTAGGGTTAGGGTTAGGGTTACGTACATGCCATGCACAGCTGAGGTTTAGAGTTGCGTTTAGTGTTAGGCCTCTTAGGGTCAGGGTTAGGGTTAGGGTTAGGGTTAGGGTTAGGGTTAGGGTTAGGGTTAGGGTTAAGTGCATGCCATGCACAGCTGAGGTTTAGAGTTGCGTTTAGGGTTAGGTCACTTAGGGTTAGGGTTAGGGTTAAGGTTAGGGTTAGGGTTAGGGTTAGGGTTAGGGTTAGGGTTAGTGTTAACTGCATGCCATGCACAGCTGAGGTTTAGAGTTCCGTTTTGGGTTAGGCCTCTTAGGGTCAGGGTTAGGGTTAGGGTTAGGGTTAGGCTTAGGTTTAGGGTATAGGGTTAGGTACATGCCATGCACAGGTGAGGTTTAGAGTTGCGTTTAGGGTTAGATCACTTAGGGTTAGGGTTAGGGTTAAGGTTAGGGTTAGGGTTAGGGTTAGGGTTAGGGTTAGGTACATGCCAAGCACAGCTGAAGTTTAGAGTTCCGTCTAGGGTTAGGCCTCTTAGGG
>NW_026599614.1:1155000-1157500 GCF_023634155.1 Falco peregrinus | reverse complement strand
GCTGAGGTTTAGAGCTCCGTTTAGGGTTAGGTCTCTTAGAGTTAGTGTTAGGGTTAGGGTTAGGGTTAGGGTTAGGTACATGCCATGCACAGCTGAGGTTTAGAGTTCCGTCTAGGGTTAGGCCTCTTAGGGTCAGGGTTAGGGTTAGGGTTAGGGTTAGGGTTAGGGTTAGGGTTAGGGTTAGGGTTAGGGTTATGTACCTGCCCTGCACAGCTGAGGTTTAGAGTTCCGTTTAGGGTTAGGTCTCTTAGGGTTAGGGTTAAGTTTAGGGTTAGGGTTAGGGTTAGGGTTAGGGTTAGGGTTAGGGTAAGGGTTAGGGTTACGTACATGCCATGCACAGCTGTGGTTTAGAGTTGCGTTTAGGGTTAGGCCTCTTAGGGTTAGGGTTAAGGTTAGGGTTAGGGTTAGGGTTAGGGTTAGGGTTAAGTGCATGCCATGCACAGGTGAGGTTTAGAGTTCCGTTTTGGGTTAGATCACTTAGGGTTAGGGTTAGGGTTAAGGTTAGGGTTAGGGTTAGGGTTAGGGTTAGGGTTAGGGTTAGGGTTAGGTACATGCCAAGCACAGCTGAGGTTTAGAGTTCCGTCTAGGTTTAGGCCTCTTAGGGTCAGGGTTAGGGTTAGGGTTAGGTTTAGGGTTACGGTTAGGGTTAGTGTTAGGGTTACCTACATGCCATGCACAGCTGAGGTTTAGAGTTCCGTTTAGGGTTAGGCCTCTTAGGGTTAGGGTTAAGGTTAGGGTAAGGGTTAGGGTTAGGGTTAGGGTTAGGGTTAGGGTTAGGTACATGCCATGCACAGCTGAGGTTTAGAGTTCCGTTTTGGGTTAGGCCTCTTAGGGTCAGGGTTAGGGTTAGGGTTAGGGTTAGGGTTAGGGTTACGTACATGCCATGCACAGCTGAGGTTTAGAGTTGCGTTTAGTGTTAGGCCTCTTAGGGTCAGGGTTAGGGTTAGGGTTAGGGTTAGGGTTAGGGTTAGGGTTAGGGTTAGGGTTAGGGTTAAGTGCATGCCATGCACAGCTGAGGTTTAGAGTTCCGTTTAGGGTTAGGTCACTTAGGGTTAGGGTTAGGGTTAAGGTTAGGGTTAGGGTTAGGGTTAGGGTTAGGGTTAGGGTTAGTGTTAACTGCATGCCATGCACAGCTGAGGTTTAGTGTTCCGTTTTGGGTTAGGCCTCTTAGGGTCAGGGTTAGGGTTAGGGTTAGGGTTAGGGTTAGGGTTAGGGATAGGGTTAGAGTTAGGGTTACGTACATGCCATGCACAGCTGAGGTTTAGAGTTGCGTTTAGGGTTAGGACTCTTAGGGTCAGGATTAGGGTTAGGGTTAGGGTTCGGGTTAGGGTTAGGGTTAGGGTTAAGTGCATGCCATGCACAGCTGAGGTTTAGAGTTGCGTTTAGGGTTAGGCCTCTTAGGGTTAGTGTTAGGGTTAAGGTTAGGATTAGGGTTAGGGTTAGGGTTAGAGTTAGGGTTAGGGTTAGGGTTAACTGCATGCCATGCACAGCTGAGGTTTAGAGTTCCGTTTTGGGTTAGGCCTCTTAGGGTCAGGGTTAGGGTTAGGGTTAGGGTTAGGGTTAGGGTTAGGGTTAGGGTTAGGGTTAGGTACATGCCATGCACAGCTGAGGTTTATAGTTCCGTCAAGGGTTAGGCCTCTTAGGGTCAGGGTTAGGGTTAGGGTTAGGGTTAGGGTTAGGGTTAGGGTTAGGGTTAGGGTTATGTACCTGCCATGCACAGCTGAGGTTTAGAGTTGCGTCTAGGGTTAGGACTCTTAGGGTCAGGGTTAGGGTTAGGTTTAGGATTAGGGTTAGGGTTAGGGTTAGGGTTAGGGTTAGGGTTAGGGTTAGGGTTAGGGTTAGGTACATGCCATGCACAACTGAGGTTTAGAGTTCCGTTTTGGGTTCGGCCTCTTAGGGTCAGGGTTAGGGTTAGGGTTAGGGTTAGGGTTAGGGTTAGGGTTAGGGTTACGTACATGCCATGCACAGCTGAGGTTTAGAGTTGCATTTAGGGTTAGGCCTCTTAGGGTTAGGGTTAGGGTTAGGGTTATGTACATGCCATGCACAGCTGAGGTTTAGAGTTCCGTCAAGGGTTAGGACCCTTAGGGTCAGGATTAGGGTTAGGGTTCGGGTTAGGGTTCGGGTTAGGGTTAGGGTTAGGGTTAGGGTTACGTACATGCCATGCACAGCTGAGGTTTAGAGTTGCGTTTAGGGTTAGGCCTCTTAGGGTTACGGTTAAGGTTAGGTTTAGGGTTAGGGTTAAGGTTAGGGTTAAGGTTAGGGTTAGGGTTAGGGTTAGGGTTAGGGTTAGGGTTAGGGTTAGGGTTAGGGTTAGGGTTAAGTGCATGCCATGCACAGCTGAGGTTTAGAGTTCCGTTTTGGGTTAGGTCTCTTAGGGTTAGGGTTAGGGTTAAGGTTAAGGTTAGGGTTAGGGTTAGGGTTAGGGTTAGGGTTAGTGTTAACTGCATGCCATGCACAGCTGAGGTTTAGAGTTCCGTTTTGGGTTAGGCCTCTTAGGGTC
>NW_026599614.1:1135000-1147500 GCF_023634155.1 Falco peregrinus | reverse complement strand
TAGGGTTAGGTCTCTTAGAGTTAGTGTTAGGGTTAGGGTTAGGGTTAGGGTTAGGTACATGCCATGCACAGCTGAGGTTTAGAGTTGCGTTTAGGGTTAGGTCACTTAGGGTTAGGGTTAGGGTTAAGGTTAGGGTTAGGGTTAGGGTTAGGGTTAGGGTTAGGGTTAGGGTTAGGTACATGCCATGCACAGCTGAGGTTTTGAGTTCCGTTTAGGGTTAGGCCTCTTAGGGTCAGGATTAGGGTTAGGGTTAGGGTTCGGGTTAGGGTTAGGGTTAGGGTTAAGTGCATGCCATGCACAGCTGAGGTTTAGAGTTCTGTTTTGTGTTAGGCCTCTTAGGGTCAGCATTAGGGTTAGGGTTAGGGTTAGGTTTAGGGTTACGTACATGCCATGCACAGCTGAGGTTTAGAGTTGCGTTTAGGGTTAGGCCTCTTAGGGTTAGCGTTAGGGTTAGGGTTAGGGTTAGGGTTAGGGTTAGGGTTAGGGTTATGTACATGCCATGCACAGCTGAGGTTTAGAGTTACGAAAGGGGTAGGCCCAATAGGGTCAGGATTAGAGTTAGGGTTAGGGTTAGGGTTAGGGTAAGGGTTAGGGTTAGGGTTAAGTGCATGCAATGCACAGCTGAGGTTTAGAGTTCCCGTTTTGGGTTAGGCCTCTTAGGGTCATGGTTAGTGTTAGGATTAGGGTTAGGGTTAGGGTTAGGGTTAGGGTTAGGGTTAGGGTTATGTACATGACATGCACAGCTGAGGTTTAGAGTTCCGTCAAGGGTTAGGCCCCTTAGGGTCAGGATTAGAGTTAGGGTTAGGGTTAGCGTTAGGGTTAGGGTTAGGGTTAGGGTTAGGGTTAGGGTTAGGGTTAGGGTTAGGGTTAAGTGCATGCCATGCACAGCTGAGGTTTAGAGTTCCGTTTTGGGTTAGGCCTCTTAGGGTCAGGGTTAGGGTTAGGGTTAGCGTTAGGGTTAAGGTTAGGGTTAGGGTTAGGGTTAGGGTTAGGGTTATGTACATGCCATGCACAGCTGAGGTTTAGAGTTCCGTCAAGGGTTAGGCCCCTTAGGGTCAGGATTAGAGTTAGGGTTAGGGTTAGCGTTAGGGTTAGGGTTAGGGTTAGGGTTAGGGTTAGGGTTAAGTGCATGCCATGCACAGCTGAGGTTTAGAGTTCCGTTTTGGGTTAGGCCTCTTAGGGTCAGGGTTAGGGTTAGCGTTAGGGTTAAGGTTAGGGTTAGGGTTAGGGTTAGGGTTACCTACATGCCATGCACAGGTGAGGTTTAGAGTTGCGTTTAGGGTTAGGCCTCTTAGGGTTAGGGTTAAGGTTAGGGTTAGGGTTAGGGTTAGGGTTAGGGTTAGGTACATGCCATGCACAGCTGAGGTTTAGAGCTCCGTTTAGGGTTAGGTCTCTTAGAGTTAGTGTTAGGGTTAGGGTTAGGGTTAGGGTTAGGTACATGCCATGCACAGCTGAGGTTTAGAGTTGCGTTTAGGGTTAGGTCACTTAGGGTTAGGGTTAGGGTTAAGGTTAGGGTTAGGGTTAGGGTTAGGGTTAGGGTTAGGGTTAGGGTTAGGTACATGCCATGCACAGCTGAGGTTTTGAGTTCCGTTTAGGGTTAGGCCTCTTAGGGTCAGGATTAGGGTTAGGGTTAGGGTTCGGGTTAGGGTTAGGGTTAGGGTTAAGTGCATGCCATGCACAGCTGAGGTTTAGAGTTCTGTTTTGTGTTAGGCCTCTTAGGGTCAGCATTAGGGTTAGGGTTAGGGTTAGGTTTAGGGTTACGTACATGCCATGCACAGCTGAGGTTTAGAGTTGCGTTTAGGGTTAGGCCTCTTAGGGTTAGCGTTAGGGTTAGGGTTAGGGTTAGGGTTAGGGTTAGGGTTAGGGTTATGTACATGCCATGCACAGCTGAGGTTTAGAGTTACGAAAGGGGTAGGCCCAATAGGGTCAGGATTAGAGTTAGGGTTAGGGTTAGGGTTAGGGTAAGGGTTAGGGTTAGGGTTAAGTGCATGCAATGCACAGCTGAGGTTTAGAGTTCCGTTTTGGGTTAGGCCTCTTAGGGTCATGGTTAGTGTTAGGATTAGGGTTAGGGTTAGGGTTAGGGTTAGGGTTAGGGTTAGGGTTAGGGTTATGTACATGACATGCACAGCTGAGGTTTAGAGTTCCGTCAAGGGTTAGGCCCCTTAGGGTCAGGATTAGAGTTAGGGTTAGGGTTAGCGTTAGGGTTAGGGTTAGGGGTTAGGGTTAGGGTTAGGGTTAGGGTTAGGGTTAGGGTTAAGTGCATGCCATGCACAGCTGAGGTTTAGAGTTCCGTTTTGGGTTAGGCCTCTTAGGGTCAGGGTTAGGGTTAGGGTTAGCGTTAGGGTTAAGGTTAGGGTTAGGGTTAGGGTTAGGGTTAGGGTTATGTACATGCCATGCACAGCTGAGGTTTAGAGTTCCGTCAAGGGTTAGGCCCCTTAGGGTCAGGATTAGAGTTAGGGTTAGGGTTAGCGTTAGGGTTAGGGTTAGGGTTAGGGTTAGGGTTAGGGTTAAGTGCATGCCATGCACAGCTGAGGTTTAGAGTTCCGTTTTGGGTTAGGCCTCTTAGGGTCAGGGTTAGGGTTAGCGTTAGGGTTAAGGTTAGGGTTAGGGTTAGGGTTAGGGTTACCTACATGCCATGCACAGGTGAGGTTTTGAGTTCCGTTTAGGGTTAGGCCTCTTAGGGTTAGGGTTAAGGTTAGGGTTAGGGTTAGGGTTAGGGTTAGGGTTAGCGTTAGGGTTAGGGTTAGGGTTAGGGTTAGGGTTAGCGTTACGGTTACGGTTACGGTTACGGTTAAGTGCATGCCATGCACAGCTGAGGTTTAGAGTTGCGTTTAGGGTTAGGCCTCTTAGGGTTAGGGTTAGGGTTAAGGTTAGGATTAGGGTTAGGGTTAGGGTTAGGGTTAGGGTTAGGGTTAGGGTTAACTGCATGCCATGCACAGCTGAGGTTTAGAGTTCCGTTTTGGGTTAGGCCTCTTAGGGTCAGGTTTAGGGTTAGGGTTAGGGTTAGGGTTAGGGTTAGGGTTAGGGTTAGGGTTATGTACCTGCCATGCACAGCTGAGGTTTAGAGTTGCGTTTAGGGTTAGGCCTCTTAGGGTCAGGATTAGGGTTAGGGTTAGGGTTCGGGTTAGGGTTAGGGTTAGGGTTAAGTGCATGCCATGCACAGCTGAGGTTTAGAGTTCTGTTTTGTGTTAGGCCTCTTAGGGTCAGCATTAGGTTTAGGGATAGGGTTAGGTTTAGGGTTACGTACATGCCATGCACAGCTGAGGTTTAGAGTTGCGTTTAGGGTTAGGCCTCTTAGGGTTAGCGTTAGGGTTAGGGTTAGGGTTAGGGTTAGGGTTAGGGGTTAGGGTTAGGGTTAGGGTTAGGGTTAGGGTTATGTACATGCCATGCACACCTGAGGTTTAGAGTTACGAAAGGGGTAGGCCCAATAGGGTCAGGATTAGAGTTAGGGTTAGGGTTAGGGGTTAGGGTAAGGGTTAGGGTTAAGTGCATGCAATGCACAGCTGAGGTTTAGAGTTCCGTTTTGGGTTAGGCCTCTTAGGGTCAGGGTTAGTGTTAGGATTAGGGTTAGGGTTAGGGTTAGGGTTAGGGTTAGGGTTAGGGTTAGGGTTATGTACATGACATGCACAGCTGAGGTTTAGAGTTCCGTCAAGGGTTAGGCCCCTTAGGGTCAGGATTAGAGTTAGGGTTAGGGTTAGCGTTAGGGTTAGGGTTAGGGTTAGGGTTAGGGTTAGGGTTAGGGTTAAGTGCATGCCATGCACAGCTGAGGTTTAGAGTTCCGTTTTGGGTTAGGCCTCTTAGGGTCAGGGTTAGGGTTAGGGTTAGCGTTAGGGTTAAGGTTAGGGTTAGGGTTAGGGTTAGGGTTAGGGTTATGTACATGCCATGCACAGCTGAGGTTTAGAGTTCCGTCAAGGGTTAGGCCCCTTAGGGTCAGGATTAGAGTTAGGGTTAGGGTTAGCGTTAGGGTTAGGGTTAGGGTTAGGGTTAGGGTTAGGGTTAAGTGCATGCCATGCACAGCTGAGGTTTAGAGTTCCGTTTTGGGTTAGGCCTCTTAGGGTCAGGGTTAGGGTTAGGGTTAGCGTTAGGGTTAAGGTTAGGGTTAGGGTTAGGGTTAGGGTTTCCTACATGCCATGCACAGCTGAGGTTTAGAGTTGCGTTTAGGGTTAGGCCTCTTAGGGTTAGGGTTAAGGTTAGGGTTAGGGTTAGGGTTAGGGTTAGGGTTAGCGTTAGGGTTAGGGTTAGGGTTAGGGTTAGGGTTAGGGTTACGGTTACGGTTACGGTTACGGTTAAGTGCATGCCATGCACAGCTGAGGTTTAGAGTTGCGTTTAGGGTTAGGCCTCTTAGGGTTAGGGTTAGGGTTAAGGTTAGGATTAGGGTTAGGGTTAGGGTTAGGGTTAGGGTTAGGGTTAACTGCATGCCATGCACAGCTGAGGTTTAGAGTTCCGTTTTGGGTTAGGCCTCTTAGGGTCAGGGTTAGGGTTAGGGTTAGGGTTAGGGTTAGGGTTAGGGTTAGGGTTAGGGTTAGGTACATGCAATGCACAGCTGAGGTTTATAGTTCCGTCAAGGGTTAGGCCTCTTAGGGTCAGGATTAGGGTTAGTTTTAGGGTTAGGGTTAGGGTTAGGGTTAGGGTTAGGGTTATGTACCTGCCATGCACAGCTGAGGTTTAGAGTTGCGTCTAGGGTTAGGACTCTTAGGGTCAGGGTTAGGGTTAGGTTTAGGATTAGGGTTAGGGTTAGGGTTAGAGTTAGGGTTAGGGTTAGGGTTAGGTACATGCCATGCACAACTGAGGTTTAGAGTTCCGTTTTGGGTTCGGCCTCTTAGGGTCAGGTTTAGGGTTAGCGTTAGGCTTAGGGTTAGGGTTAGGGTTAGGGTTACGTACATGCCATGCACAGCTGAGGTTTAGAGTTGCATTTAGGGTTAGGCCTCTTAGGGTTAGGGTTAGGGTTAGGGTTATGTACATGCCATGCACAGCTGAGGTTTAGAGTTCCGTCAAGGGTTAGGACCCTTAGGGTCAGGATTAGGGTTAGGGTTAGGGTTAGGGTTAGGGTTAGGGTTAGGGTTAGGGTTAGGGTTAGGGTTACGTACATGCCATGCACAGCTGAGGTTTAGAGTTGCGTTTAGGGATAGGCCTCTTAGGGTTACGGTTAAGGTTAGGTTTAGGGTTAGGGTTAGGGTTAGGGTTAGGGTTAGGGTTAGGGTTAGGGTTAGGGTTAAGTGCATGCCATGCACAGCTGAGGTTTAGAGTTCCGTTTTGGGTTAGGTCTCTTAGGGTTAGGGTTAGGGTTAAGGTTAGGGTTAGGGTTAGGGTTAGGGTTAGGGTTAGGGTTAGTGTTAACTGCATGCCATGCACAGCTGAGGTTTAGAGTTCCGTTTTGGGTTAGGCCTCTTAGGGTCAGGGTTAGGGTTAGGGTTAGGGTTAGGCTTAGGTTTAGGGTATAGGGTTAGGTACATGCCATGCACAGCTGAGGTTTAGAGTTGCGTTTAGGGTTAGGCCTCTTAGGGTCAGGATAAGGGTTAGGGTTAGGGTTCGGGTTAGCGTTAGGGTTAGGGTTAGCGTTAGGATTAGGGTTAGGGTAAGGGTTAGGGTTACGTACATGCCATGCACAGCTGAGGTTATAGAGTTCCGTCAAGGGTTAGGCCTCTTAGGGTCAGGATTAGGGTTAGGTTTAGGGTTAGGGTTATGGTTAGGGTTAGGGTTAGGGTTAGGGTTAGGGTTACGTACATGCCATGCACATCTGAGGTTTAGAGTTCCGTTTAGGGTTAGGTCTCTTAGGGTTAGGGTTAAGTTTAGGGTTAGGGTTAGGGTTAGGGTTAGGGTTAGGGTTAGGGTTAGGGTTAGGGTTAGGGTTAGGTACATGCCATGCACAGCTGAGGTTTAGAGCTCCGTTTAGGGTTAGGTCTCTTAGAGTTAGTGTTAGGGTTAGGGTTAGGGTTAGGGTTAGGTACATGCCATGCACAGCTGAGGTTTGGAGTTCCGTTTTGGGTTAGGCCTCTTAGGGTCAGGGTTAGTGTTAGGATTAGGGTTAGGGTTAGGGTTAGGGTTAGGGTTAGGGTTAGGGTTAGGGTTAGGGTTAGGGTTATGTACATGACATGCACAGCTGAGGTTTAGAGTTCCGTTTTGGGTTCGGCCTCTTAGGGTCAGGGTTAGGGTTAGGGTTAGGGTTAGGGTTAGGGTTAGGGTTAGGGTTAGGGTTAGGGTTACGTACATGCCATGCACAGCTGAGGTTTAGAGTTGCATTTAGGGTTAGGCCTCTTAGGGTTAGGGTTAGGGTTAGGGTTATGTACATGCCATGCACAGCTGAGGTTTAGAGTTCCGTCAAGGGTTAGGACCCTTAGGGTCAGGATTAGGGTTAGGGTTAGGGTTAGGGTTAGGGTTAGGGTTAGGGTTAGGGTTAGGGTTACGTACATGCCATGCACAGCTGAGGTTTAGAGTTGCGTTTAGGGTTAGGCCTCTTAGGGTTACGGTTAAGGTTAGGTTTAGGGTTAGGGTTAGGGTTAGGGTTAGGGTTAGGGTTAGGGTTAGGGTTAGGGTTAGGGTTAAGTGCATGCCATGCACAGCTGAGGTTTAGAGTTCCGTTTTGGGTTAGGTCTCTTAGGGTTAGGGTTAGGGTTAAGGTTAGGGTTAGGGTTAGGGTTAGGGTTAGGGTTAGGTTTAGTGTTAAATGCATGCCATGCACAGCTGAGGTTTAGAGTTCCGTTTTGGGTTAGGCCTCTTAGGGTCAGGGTTAGGGTTAGGGTTAGGGTTAGGCTTAGGTTTAGGGTATAGGGTTAGGTACATGCCATGCACAGCTGAGGTTTAGAGTTGCGTTTAGGGTTAGGCCTCTTAGGGTCAGGATAAGGGTTAGGGTTAGGGTTCGGGTTAGCGTTAGGGTTAGGGTTAGCGTTAGGATTAGGGTTAGGGTAAGGGTTAGGGTTAGGTACATGCCATGCACAGCTGAGGTTACAGAGTTCCGTCAAGGGTTAGGCCTCTTAGGGTCAGGATTAGGGTTAGGTTTAGGGTTAGCGTTAGGGTTAGGGTTAGGGTTAGGGTTAGGGTTAGGGTTAGGGTTAAGTGCATGCCATGCACAGCTGAGGTTTAGAGTTCCGTTTTGGGTTAGGCCTCTTAGGGTCAGGGTTAGGGTTAGGGTTAGCGTTAGGGTTAAGGTTAGGGTTAGGGTTAGGGTTAGGGTTAGGGTTATGTACATGACATGCACAGCTGAGGTTTAGATTTCCGTCAAGGGTTAGGCCCCTTAGGGTCAGGATTAGAGTTAGGGTTAGGGTTAGCGTTAGGGTTAGGGTTAGGGTTAGGGTTAGGGTTAGGGTTAAGTGCATGCCATGCACAGCTGAGGTTTAGAGTTCCGTTTTGGGTTAGGCCTCTTAGGGTCAGGGTTAGGGTTAGCGTTAGGGTTAAGGTTAGGGTTAGGGTTAGGGTTAGGGTTACCTACATGCCATGCACAGGTGAGGTTTAGAGTTGCGTTTAGGGTTAGGCCTCTTAGGGTTAGGGTTAAGGTTAGGGTTAGGGTTAGGGTTAGGGTTAGGGTTAGCGTTAGGGTTAGGGTTAGGGTTAGGGTTAGGGTTAGCGTTACGGTTACGGTTACGGTTACGGTTAAGTGCATGCCATGCACAGCTGAGGTTTAGAGTTGCGTTTAGGGTTAGGCCTCTTAGGGTTAGGGTTAGGGTTAAGGTTAGGATTAGGGTTAGGGTTAGGGTTAGGGTTAGGGTTAGGGTTAGGGTTAGGGTTAACTGCATGCCATGCACAGCTGAGGTTTAGAGTTCCGTTTTGGGTTAGGCCTCTTAGGGTCAGGTTTAGGGTTAGGGTTAGGGTTAGGGTTAGGGTTAGGGTTAGGGTTAGGGTTATGTACCTGCCATGCACAGCTGAGGTTTAGAGTTGCGTTTAGGGTTAGGCCTCTTAGGGTCAGGATTAGGGTTAGGGTTAGGGTTCGGGTTAGGGTTAGGGTTAGGGTTAAGTGCATGCCATGCACAGCTGAGGTTTAGAGTTCTGTTTTGTGTTAGGCCTCTTAGGGTCAGCATTAGGGTTAGGGATAGGGTTAGGTTTAGGGTTACGTACATGCCATGCACAGCTGAGGTTTAGAGTTGCGTTTAGGGTTAGGCCTCTTAGGGTATAGCGTTAGGGTTAGGGTTAGGGTTAGGGTTAGGGTTAGGGTTAGGGTTAGGGTTAGGGTTAGGGTTAGGGTTATGTACATGCCATGCACACCTGAGGTTTAGAGTTACGAAAGGGGTAGGCCCAATAGGGTCAGGATTAGAGTTAGGGTTAGGGTTAGGGTTAGGGTAAGGGTTAGGGTTAAGTGCATGCAATGCACAGCTGAGGTTTAGAGTTCCGTTTTGGGTTAGGCCTCTTAGGGTCAGGGTTAGTGTTAGGATTAGGGTTAGGGTTAGGGTTAGGGTTAGGGTTAGGGTTAGGGTTAGGGTTATGTACATGACATGCACAGCTGAGGTTTAGAGTTCCGTCAAGGGTTAGGCCCCTTAGGGTCAGGATTAGAGTTAGGGTTAGGGTTAGCGTTAGGGTTAGGGTTAGGGTTAGGGTTAGGGTTAGGGTTAGGGTTAAGTGCATGCCATGCACAGCTGAGGTTTAGAGTTCCGTTTTGGGTTAGGCCTCTTAGGGTCAGGGTTAGGGTTAGGGTTAGCGTTAGGGTTAAGGTTAGGGTTAGGGTTAGGGTTAGGGTTAGGGTTATGTACATGCCATGCACAGCTGAGGTTTAGAGTTCCGTCAAGGGTTAGGCCCCTTAGGGTCAGGATTAGAGTTAGGGTTAGGGTTAGCGTTAGGGTTAGGGTTAGGGTTAGGGTTAGGGTTAGGGTTAGGGTTAAGTGCATGCCATGCACAGCTGAGGTTTAGAGTTCCGTTTTGGGTTAGGCCTCTTAGGGTCAGGGTTAGGGTTAGGGTTAGCGTTAGGGTTAAGGTTAGGGTTAGGGTTAGGGTTAGGGTTTCCTACATGCCATGCACAGCTGAGGTTTAGAGTTGCGTTTAGGGTTAGGCCTCTTAGGGTTAGGGTTAAGGTTAGGGTTAGGGTTAGGGTTAGGGTTAGGGTTAGCGTTAGGGTTAGGGTTAGGGTTAGGGTTAGGGTTAGGGTTACGGTTACGGTTACGGTTACGGTTAAGTGCATGCCATGCACAGCTGAGGTTTAGAGTTGCGTTTAGGGTTAGGCCTCTTAGGGTTAGGGTTAGGGTTAAGGTTAGGATTAGGGTTAGGGTTAGGGTTAGGGTTAGGGTTAGGGTTAACTGCATGCCATGCACAGCTGAGGTTTAGAGTTCCGTTTTGGGTTAGGCCTCTTAGGGTCAGGGTTAGGGTTAGGGTTAGGGTTAGGGTTAGGGTTAGGGTTAGGGTTAGGGTTAGGGTTAGGTACATGCAATGCACAGCTGAGGTTTATAGTTCCGTCAAGGGTTAGGCCTCTTAGGGTCAGGATTAGGGTTAGTTTTAGGGTTAGGGTTAGGGTTAGGGTTAGGGTTAGGGTTATGTACCTGCCATGCACAGCTGAGGTTTAGAGTTGCGTCTAGGGTTAGGACTCTTAGGGTCAGGGTTAGGGTTAGGTTTAGGATTAGGGTTAGGGTTAGGGTTAGAGTTAGGGTTAGGGTTAGGGTTAGGTACATGCCATGCACAACTGAGGTTTAGAGTTCCGTTTTGGGTTCGGCCTCTTAGGGTCAGGTTTAGGGTTAGCGTTAGGCTTAGGGTTAGGGTTAGGGTTAGGGTTACGTACATGCCATGCACAGCTGAGGTTTAGAGTTGCATTTAGGGTTAGGCCTCTTAGGGTTAGGGTTAGGGTTAGGGTTATGTACATGCCATGCACAGCTGAGGTTTAGAGTTCCGTCAAGGGTTAGGACCCTTAGGGTCAGGATTAGGGTTAGGGTTAGGGTTAGGGTTAGGGTTAGGGTTAGGGTTAGGGTTAGGGTTAGGGTTAGGGTTACGTACATGCCATGCACAGCTGAGGTTTAGAGTTGCGTTTAGGGATAGGCCTCTTAGGGTTACGGTTAAGGTTAGGTTTAGGGTTAGGGTTAGGGTTAGGGTTAGGGTTAGGGTTAGGGTTAGGGTTAGGGTTAAGTGCATGCCATGCACAGCTGAGGTTTAGAGTTCCGTTTTGGGTTAGGTCTCTTAGGGTTAGGGTTAGGGTTAAGGTTAGGGTTAGGGTTAGGGTTAGGGTTAGGGTTAGGGTTAGTGTTAACTGCATGCCATGCACAGCTGAGGTTTAGAGTTCCGTTTTGGGTTAGGCCTCTTAGGGTCAGGGTTAGGGTTAGGGTTAGGGTTAGGCTTAGGTTTAGGGTATAGGGTTAGGTACATGCCATGCACAGCTGAGGTTTAGAGTTGCGTTTAGGGTTAGGCCTCTTAGGGTCAGGATAAGGGTTAGGGTTAGGGTTCGGGTTAGCGTTAGGGTTAGGGTTAGCGTTAGGATTAGGGTTAGGGTAAGGGTTAGGGTTACGTACATGCCATGCACAGCTGAGGTTATAGAGTTCCGTCAAGGGTTAGGCCTCTTAGGGTCAGGATTAGGGTTAGGTTTAGGGTTAGGGTTATGGTTAGGGTTAGGGTTAGGGTTAGGGTTAGGGTTACGTACATGCCATGCACATCTGAGGTTTAGAGTTCCGTTTAGGGTTAGGTCTCTTAGGGTTAGGGTTAAGTTTAGGGTTAGGGTTAGGGTTAGGGTTAGGGTTAGGGTTAGGGTTAGGGTTAGGGTTAGGGTTAGGGTTAGGTACATGCCATGCACAGCTGAGGTTTAGAGCTCCGTTTAGGGTTAGGTCTCTTAGAGTTAGTGTTAGGGTTAGGGTTAGGGTTAGGGTTAGGTACATGCCATGCACAGCTGAGGTTTGGAGTTCCGTTTTGGGTTAGGCCTCTTAGGGTCAGGGTTATTGTTAGGATTAGGGTTAGGGTTAGGGTTAGGGTTAGGGTTAGGGTTAGGGTTAGGGTTAGGGTTAGGGTTATGTACATGACATGCACAGCTGAGGTTTAGAGTTCCGTTTTGGGTTCGGCCTCTTAGGGTCAGGGTTAGGGTTAGGGTTAGGGTTAGGGTTAGGGTTAGGGTTAGGGTTAGGGTTACGTACATGCCATGCACAGCTGAGGTTTAGAGTTGCATTTAGGGTTAGGCCTCTTAGGGTTAGGGTTAGGGTTAGGGTTATGTACATGCCATGCACAGCTGAGGTTTAGAGTTCCGTCAAGGGTTAGGACCCTTAGGGTCAGGATTAGGGTTAGGGTTAGGGTTAGGGTTAGGGTTAGGGTTAGGGTTAGGGTTACGTACATGCCATGCACAGCTGAGGTTTAGAGTTGCGTTTAGGGTTAGGCCTCTTAGGGTTACGGTTAAGGTTAGGTTTAGGGTTAGGGTTAGGGTTAGGGTTAGGGTTAGGGTTAGGGTTAGGGTTAGGGTTAGGGTTAAGTGCATGCCATGCACAGCTGAGGTTTAGAGTTCCGTTTTGGGTTAGGTCTCTTAGGGTTAGGGTTAGGGTTAAGGTTAGGGTTAGGGTTAGGGTTAGGGTTAGGGTTAGGGTTAGTGTTAAATGCATGCCATGCACAGCTGAGGTTTAGAGTTCCGTTTTGGGTTAGGCCTCTTAGGGTCAGGGTTAGGGTTAGGGTTAGGGTTAGGCTTAGGTTTAGGGTATAGGGTTAGGTACATGCCATGCACAGCTGAGGTTTAGAGTTGCGTTTAGGGTTAGGCCTCTTAGGGTCAGGATAAGGGTTAGGGTTAGGGTTCGGGTTAGCGTTAGGGTTAGGGTTAGCGTTAGGATTAGGGTTAGGGTAAGGGTTAGGGTTAGGTACATGCCATGCACAGCTGAGGTTATAGAGTTCCGTCAAGGGTTAGGCCTCTTAGGGTCAGGATTAGGGTTAGGTTTAGGGTTAGCGTTAGGGTTAGGGTTAGGGTTAGGGTTAGGGTTAGGGTTAGGGTTAAGTGCATGCCATGCACAGCTGAGGTTTAGAGTTCCGTTTTGGGTTAGGCCTCTTAGGGTCAGGGTTAGGGTTAGGGTTAGCGTTAGGGTTAAGGTTAGGGTTAGGGTTAGGGTTAGGGTTAGGGTTATGTACATGACATGCACAGCTGAGGTTTAGAGTTCCGTCAAGGGTTAGGCCCCTTAGGGTCAGGATTAGAGTTAGGGTTAGGGTTAGCGTTAGGGTTAGGGTTAGGGTTAGGGTTAGGGTTAGGGTTAGGGTTAGGGTTAGGGTTAAGTGCATGCCATGCACAGCTGAGGTTTAGAGTTCCGTTTTGGGTTAGGCCTCTTAGGGTCAGGGTTAGGGTTAGGGTTAGCATTAGGGTTAAGGTTAGGGTTAGGGTTAGGGTTAGGGTTAGGGTTATCTACATGACATGCACAGCTGAGGTTTAGAGTTCCGTCAAGGGTTAGGCCCCTTAGGGTCAGGATTAGAGTTAGGGTTAGGGTTAGGGTTAGGGTTAGGGTTAGGGTTAGGGTTAGGGTTAGGGTTAAGTGCATGCCATGCACAGCTGAGGTTTAGAGTTCCGTTTTGGGTTAGGCCTCTTAGGGTCAGGGTTAGGGTTAGGGTTAGCGTTAGGGTTAAGGTTAGGGTTAGGGTTA
>NW_026599614.1:1127500-1130000 GCF_023634155.1 Falco peregrinus | reverse complement strand
TTAAGTGCATGCCATGCACAGCTGAGGTTTAGAGTTCCGTTTTGGGTTAGGCCTCTTAGGGTCAGGGTTAGGGTTAGGGTTAGCGTTAGGGTTAAGGTTAGGGTTAGGGTTAGGGTTAGGGTTTCCTACATGCCATGCACAGCTGAGGTTTAGAGTTGCGTTTAGGGTTAGGCCTCTTAGGATTACGGTTAAGGTTAGGGTTAGGGTTAGGGTTAGGGTTACGGTTACGGTTACGGTTACGGTTACGGTTACGGTTACGGTTACGGTTACGGTTACGGTTACGGTTACGGTTAAGTGCATGCCATGCACAGCTGAGATTTAGAGTTGCGTTTAGGGTTAGGCCTCTTAGGGTTAGGGTTAGGGTTAAGGTTAGGATTAGGGTTAGGGTTAGGGTTAGAGTTAGGGTTAGGGTTAGGGTTAACTGCATGCCATGCACAGCTGAGGTTTAGAGTTCCGTTTTGGGTTAGGTCACTTTAGGGTGAGGGTTAGGGTTAAGGTTAGGGTTAGGGTTAGGGTTAGGGTTAGGGTTAGGGTTAGGGTTAGGGTTAGGTACATGCCATGCACAGCTGAGGTTTAGAGTTGCGTTTAGGGTTAGGCCTCTTAGGGTCAGGATAATTGTTAGGGTTAGGGTTCGGGTTAGCGTTAGGGTTAGGGTTAGCGTTAGGATTAGGGTTAGGGTAAGGGTTAGGGTTAGGTACATGCCATGCACAGCTGAGGTTATAGAGTTCCGTCAAGGGTTAGGCCTCTTAGGGTCAGGATTAGGGTTAGGTTTAGGGTTAGCGTTAGGGTTAGGGTTAGGGTTAGGGTTAGGGTTAGGGTTAGGGTTAAGTGCATGCCATGCACAGCTGAGGTTTAGAGTTCCGTTTTGGGTTAGGCCTCTTAGGGTCAGGGTTAGGGTTAGGGTTAGCATTAGGGTTAAGGTTAGGGTTAGGGTTAGGGTTAGGGTTAGGGTTATCTACATGACATGCACAGCTGAGGTTTAGAGTTCCGTCAAGGGTTAGGCCCCTTAGGGTCAGGATTAGGGTTAGGGTTAGCGTTAGGGTTAAGGTTAGGGTTAGGGTTAGGGTTAGGGTTTCCTACATGCCATGCACAGCTGAGGTTTAGAGTTGCGTTTAGCGTTAGGCCTCTTAGGGTTACGGTTAAGGTTAGGGTTAGGGTTAGGGTTAGGGTTACGGTTACGGTTACGGTTACGGTTACGGTTACGGTTACGGTTACGGTTACGGTTACGGTTACGGTTAAGTGCATGCCATGCACAGCTGAGATTTAGAGTTGCGTTTAGGGTTAGGCCTCTTAGGGTTAGGGTTAGGGTTAAGGTTAGGATTAGGGTTAGGGTTAGGGTTAGAGTTAGGGTTAGGGTTAGGGTTAACTGCATGCCATGCACAGCTGAGGTTTAGAGTTCCGTTTTGGGTTAGGTCACTTTAGGGTGAGGGTTAGGGTTAAGGTTAGGGTTAGGGTTAGGGTTAGGGTTAGGGTTAGGGTTAGGGTTAGGGTTAGGTACATGCCATGCACAGCTGAGGTTTAGAGTTGCGTTTAGGGTTAGGCCTCTTAGGGTCAGGATAAGGGTTAGGGTTAGGGTTCGGGTTAGCGTTAGGGTTAGGGTTAGCGTTAGGATTAGGGTTAGGGTAAGGGTTAGGGTTAGGTACATGCCATGCACAGCTGAGGTTATAGAGTTCCGTCAAGGGTTAGGCCTCTTAGGGTCAGGATTAGGGTTAGGTTTAGGGTTAGGGTTATGGTTAGGGTTAGGGTTAGGGTTAGGGTTAGGGTTACGTACATGCCATGCACAGCTGAGGTTTAGAGTTCCGTTTAGGGTTAGGTCTCTTAGGGTTAGGGTTAAGTTTAGGGTTAGGGTTAGGGTTAGGGTTAGGGTTAGGGTTAGGTACATGCCATGCACAGCTGAGGTTTAGAGCTCCGTTTAGGGTTAGGTCTCTTAGAGTTAGTGTTAGGGTTAGGGTTAGGGTTAGGGTTAGGTACATGCCATGCACAGCTGAGGTTTAGAGTTCCGTTTTGGGTTAGGCCTCTTAGGGTCAGGGTTAGGGTTAGGGTTAGGGTTAGGGTTAGGGTTAGGGTTAGGGTTAGGGTTACCTATATGCCATGCACAGCTGAGGTTTATAGTTTCGTTTTGGGTTAGGCCTCTTAGGGTGAAGGTTAGGGTTAGGGTTAGGGTTAGGGTTAGGGTTAGGGTTAGGGTTAGGGTTAGCGTTAGGGTTAGGGTTAAAGTTAGGGTTAGGGTTAGGGTTAGGGTTAGGGTTATGGTTAGGGTTAGGGTTAGGGTTAGGGTTAGGTACATGCCATGCACAGCTGAGGTTTAGAGTTGCGTTTAGGGTTAGGCCTCTTAGGGTTAGGGTTAAGGTTAGGGTTAGGGTTAGGGTTAGGGTTAGGGTTAACTGCATGCCATGCACAGCTGAGGTTTAGAGTTCCGTTTTGGGTTAGGTCACTTAGGGTTAGGGTTAGGGTTAGGGTTAGGGTTAGGGTTAGGGTTAGGGTTAGGGTTAGTGTTAAC
>NW_026599614.1:1115000-1120000 GCF_023634155.1 Falco peregrinus | reverse complement strand
TCCGTTTTGGGTTAGATAACTTAGGGTTAGGGTTAGGGTTAAGGTTAGGGTTAGGGTTAGGGTTAGGGTTAGGTACATGCCAAGCACAGCTGAGGTTTAGAGTTGCGTTTAGGGTTAGGCCTCTTAGGGTCAGGGTTAGGGTTAGGGTTAGGCTTAGGGTTAGGGTTAGGGTTAGGGTTAGTGTTAGGGTTACCTACATGCCATGCACAGCTGAGGTTTTAGAGTTGTGTTTAGGGTTAGGCCTCTTAGGGTTAGGGTTAAGGTTAGGGTTAGGGTTAGGGTTAGGGTTAGGGTTAGGGTTAGGGTTACGTACATGCCATGCACAGCTGAGGTTTAGAGTTCCGTTTTGGGTTAGGCCTCTTAGCGTCAGGGATAGGGTTAGGGTTAGGGTTAAAGTTAGGGTTAGGGTTAGGGTTAGGGTTAGGGTTAGGGTTAGGGTTAGGGTTACGTACATGCCATGCACAGCTGAGGTTTAGAGTTCCGTCAAGGGTTAGGCCTCTTAGGGTCAGGATTAGGGTTAGGTTAGGGTTAGGGTTAGGGTTAGGGTTACGGTTAGGGTTATGTACCTGCCCTGCACAGCTGAGGTTTAGAGTTGCGTTTAGGGTTAGGTCTCTTAGGGTTAGGGTTAAGTTTAGGGTTAGGGTTAGGTTTAGGGTTAGGGTTAGGGTTAGGGTTAGGGTTAGGGTTAGGGTTAGGGTTAGGGTTAGGGTTAGGGTTAGGGTTAGGGTTAGGGTTAGGGTTAGGGTTAGGGTTAGGGTTAGGGTTAGGGTTAGGGTTAGGGTTAGGGTTAGGGTTAGGGTTAGGGTTAGGGTTAGGGTTAGGGTTAGGTACATGCCATGCACAGCTGAGGTTTAGAGTTGCGTTTAGGGTTAGGCCTCTTAAGGTTAGGGTTAAGGTTAGGGTTAGGGTTAGGGTTAGGGTTAGGATTACGGTTAAGGTTAGGGTTAGGGTTAGGGTTAGGGTTAAGTGCATGCCATGCACAGCTGAGGTTTAGAGTTCCGTTTTGGGTTAGATAACTTAGGGTTAGGGTTAGGGTTAAGGTTAGGGTTAGGGTTAGGGTTAGGGTTAGGGTTAGGGTTAGGGTTAGGTACATGCCAAGCACAGCTGAGGTTTAGAGTTGCGTTTAGGGTTAGGCCTCTTAGGGTCAGGGTTAGGGTTAGGGTTAGGCTTAGGGTTAGGGTTAGGGTTAGGGTTAGGGTTAGGGTTACCTACATGCCATGCACAGCTGAGGTTTTAGAGTTGTGTTTAGGGTTAGGCCTCTTAGGGTTAGGGTTAAGGTTAGGGTTAGGGTTAGGGTTAGGGTTAGGGTTAGGGTTAGGGTTAGGGTTAGGGTTACGTACATGCCATGCACAGCTGAGGTTTAGAGTTCCGTTTTGGGTTAGGCCTCTTAGCGTCAGGGTTAGGGTTAGGGTTAGGGTTAAAGTTAGGGTTAGGGTTAGGGTTAGGGTTAGGGTTAGGGTTAGGGTTACGTACATGCCATGCACAGCTGAGGTTTAGAGTTCCGTCAAGGGTTAGGCCTCTTAGGGTCAGGATTAGGGTTAGGTTAGGGTTAGGGTTAGGGTTAGGGTTACGGTTAGGGTTATGTACCTGCCCTGCACAGCTGAGGTTTAGAGTTGCGTTTAGGGTTAGGTCTCTTAGGGTTAGGGTTAAGTTTAGGGTTAGGGTTAGGTTTAGGGTTAGGGTTAGGGTTAGGGTTAGGGTTAGGGTTAGGGTTAGGGTTAGGGTTAGGGTTAGGTACATGCCATGCACAGCTGAGGTTTAGAGTTGCGTTTAGGGTTAGGCCTCTTAAGGTTAGGGTTAAGGTTAGGGTTAGGGTTAAGGTTAGGGTTAGGGTAAGGTTTAGGGTTAGGGTTAGGGTTAGGGTTAGGGTTAGGGTTAGGGTTAGGGTTAGGGTTAGGGTTAGGGTTAGGGTTAGGGTTAGGGTTATGTACCTGCCATGCACAGCTGAGGTTTGGAGTTCCGTCTAGGGTTAGGACTCTTAGGGTCAGGATTAGGTTTAGGTTTAGGATTAGGGTTAGGGTTAGGGTTAGGGTTAGGGTTAGGGTTAGGGTTACGTACATGCCATGCACATCTGATGTTTAGAGTTCCGTTTAGGGTTAGGTCTCTTAGGGTTAGGGTTAAGTTTAGGGTTAGGGTTAGGGTTAGGGTTAGGGTTAGGGTTAGGGTTAGGGTTAGGTACATGCCATGCACAGCTGAGGTTTAGAGTTCCGTTTAGGGTTAGGTCTTTTAGGGTTAGGGTTAGGGTTAGGGTTAGGGTTAGGGTTAGGGTTAGGGTTAGGGTTAGGTACATGCCATGCACAGCTGAGGTTTAGAGTTCCGTTTAGGGTTAGGTCTCTTAGGGTTAGGGTTAAGTTTAGGGTTAGGGTTAGGGTTAGGGTTAGGGTTAGGGTTAGGGTTAGGGTTAGGGTTACGTACATGCCATGCACAGCTGTGGTTTAGAGTTGCGTTTAGGGTTAGGACTCTTAGGGTTACGGTTAAGGTTAGGGTTAGGGTTAGGGTTAGGGTTAAGTGCATGCCATGCACAGCTGAGGTTTAGAGTTCCGTTTTGGGTTAGATAACTTAGGGTTAGGGTTAGGGTTAAGGTTAGGGTTAGGGTTAGGGTTAGGGTTAGGGTTAGGTACATGCCAAGCACAGCTGAGGTTTAGAGTTGCGTTTAGGGTTAGGCCTCTTAGGGTCAGGGTTAGGGTTAGGGTTAGGCTTAGGGTTAGGGTTAGGGTTAGGGTTAGTGTTAGGGTTACCTACATGCCATGCACAGCTGAGGTTTTAGAGTTGTGTTTAGGGTTAGGCCTCTTAGGGTTAGGGTTAAGGTTAGGGTTAGGGTTAGGGTTAGGGTTAGGGTTAGGGTTAGGGTTAGGGTTAGGGTTACGTACATGCCATGCACAGCTGAGGTTTAGAGTTCCGTTTTGGGTTAGGCCTCTTAGGGTCAGGGTTAGGGTTAGGGTTAGGGTTAGGGTTAGGGTTCGGGTTAGCGTTAGGGTTAGGGTTAGGGTTAGGATTAGGGTTAGGGTAAGGGTTAGGGTTAGGGTTAGGTACATGCCATGCACAGCTGAGGTTATAGAGTTCCGTCAAGGGTTAGGCCTCTTAGGGTCAGGGTTAGGGTTAGGTTTAGGGTTAGGGTTAGGGTTAGGGTTAGGGTTAGGGTTAGGGTTAGGGTTAGGGTTAGGGTTAGGGTTAGGGTTAGGGTTATGTACCTGCCATGCACAGCTGAGGTTTGGAGTTCCGTCTAGGGTTAGGACTCTTAGGGTCAGGATTAGGGTTAGGTTTAGGATTAGGGTTAGGGTTAGGGTTAGGGTTAGGGTTAGGGTTAGGGTTAGGGTTACGTACATGCCATGCACATCTGATGTTTAGAGTTCCGTTTAGGGTTAGGTCTCTTAGGGTTAGGGTTAAGTTTAGGGTTAGGGTTAGGGTTAGGGTTAGGGTTAGGGTTAGGGTTAGGGTTAGGTACATGCCATGCACAGCTGAGGTTTAGAGTTCCGTTTAGGGTTAGGTCTTTTAGGGTTAGGGTTAGGGTTAGGGTTAGGGTTAGGGTTAGGGTTAGGGTTAGGGTTAGGTACATGCCGTGCACAGCTGAGGTTTAGAGTTCCGTTTAGGGTTAGGTCTCTTAGGGTTAGGGTTAGGGTTAGGGTTAGGGTTAGGGTTAGGGTTAGGTACATGCCATGCACAGCTGAGGTTTAGAGTTCCGTTTAGGGTTAGGTCTCTTAGGGTTAGGGTTAGGGTTAGGGTTAGGGTTAGGGTTAGGGTTAGGGTTAGGGTTAGGGTTAGGGTTAGGGTTACGTACATGCCATGCACAGCTGTGGTTTAGAGTTGCGTTTAGGGTTAGGACTCTTAGGGTTACGGTTAAGGTTAGGGTTAGGGTTAGGGTTAGGGTTAAGTGCATGCCATGCACAGCTGAGGTTTAGAGTTCCGTTTTGGGTTAGATAACTTAGGGTTAGGGTTAGGGTTAAGGTTAGGGTTAGGGTTAGGGTTAGGGTTAGGGTTAGGTACATGCCAAGCACAGCTGAGGTTTAGAGTTGCGTTTAGGGTTAGGCCTCTTAGGGTCAGGGTTAGGGTTAGGGTTAGGCTTAGGGTTAGGGTTAGGGTTAGGGTTAGTGTTAGGGTTACCTACATGCCATGCACAGCTGAGGTTTTAGAGTTGTGTTTAGGGTTAGGCCTCTTAGGGTTAGGGTTAAGGTTAGGGTTAGGGTTAGGGTTAGGGTTAGGGTTAGGGTTAGGGTTAGGGTTACGTACATGCCATGCACAGCTGAGGTTTAGAGTTCCGTTTTGGGTTAGGCCTCTTAGCGTCAGGGATAGGGTTAGGGTTAGGGTTAAAGTTAGGGTTAGGGTTAGGGTTAGGGTTAGGGTTAGGGTTAGGGTTAGGGTTACGTACATGCCATGCACAGCTGAGGTTTAGAGTTCCGTCAAGGGTTAGGCCTCTTAGGGTCAGGATTAGGGTTAGGTTAGGGTTAGGGTTAGGGTTAGGGTTACGGTTAGGGTTATGTACCTGCCCTGCACAGCTGAGGTTTAGAGTTGCGTTTAGGGTTAGGTCTCTTAGGGTTAGGGTTAAGTTTAGGGTTAGGGTTAGGTTTAGGGTTAGGGTTAGGGTTAGGGTTAGGGTTAGGGTTAGGGTTAGGGTTAGGGTTAGGGTTAGGGTTAGGGTTAGGGTTAGGGTTAGGGTTAGGGTTAGGGTTAGGGTTAGGGTTAGGGTTAGGGTTAGGGTTAGGGTTAGGGTTAGGGTTAGGGTTAGGGTTAGGGTTAGGGTTAGGGTTAGGGTTAGGGTTAGGGTTAGGGTTAGGGTTAGGGTTAGGGTTAGGTACATGCCATGCACAGCTGAGGTTTAGAGTTGCGTTTAGGGTTAGGCCTCTTAAGGTTAGGGTTAAGGTTAGGGTTAGGGTTAGGGTTAGGGTTAGGATTACGGTTAAGGTTAGGGTTAGGGTTAGGGTTAGGGTTAAGTGCATGCCATGCACAGCTGAGGTTTAGAGTTCCGTTTTGGGTTAGATAACTTAGGGTTAGGGTTAGGGTTA
>NW_026599614.1:1102500-1112500 GCF_023634155.1 Falco peregrinus | reverse complement strand
GTTAGGGTTAGGGTTAGCGTTAGGGTTAGGGTTAGGGTTAGGATTAGGGTTAGGGTAAGGGTTAGGGTTAGGTACATGCCATGCACAGCTGAGGTTATAGAGTTCCGTCAAGGGTTAGGCATCTTAGGGTCAGGGTTAGGGTTAGGTTTAGGGTTAGGGTTAGGGTTAGGGTTAGGGTTAGGGTTATGTACCTGCCATGCACAGCTGAGGTTTGGAGTTCCGTCTAGGGTTAGGACTCTTAGGGTCAGGATTAGGGTTAGGTTTAGGATTAGGGTTAGGGTTATGGTTAGGGTTAGGGTTAGGGTTAGGGTTAGGGTTAGGGTTACGTACATGCCATGCACATCTGATGTTTAGAGTTCCGTTTAGGGTTAGGTCTCTTAGGGTTAGGGTTAAGTTTAGGGTTAGGGTTAGGGTTAGGGTTAGGGTTAGGGTTAGGGTTAGGGTTAGGGTTAGGTACATGCCATGCACAGCTGAGGTTTAGAGTTGCTTTTAGGGTTAGGCCTCTTAAGGTTAGGGTTAAGGTTAGGGTTAGGGTTAGGGTTAGGGTTAAGTGCATGCCATGCACAGCTGAGGTTTAGAGTTCCGTTTTGGGTTAGGCCTCTTAGGGTTAGGGTTAGGGTTAAGGTTAGGGTTAGGGTTAGGGTTAGGGTTAGTGTTAACTGCATGCCATGCACAGCTGAGGTTTTTGTTCCGTTTTGTGTTAGGCCTCTTAGGGTCAGGGTTAGGGTTAAGGTTAGGGTTAGGGTTAGGGTTAGGTACATGCCAAGCACAGCTGAGGTTTAGAGTTCCGTTTTGGGTTAGGCCTCTTAGGGTCAGGGTTAGGGTTAGGGTTAGGTTTAGGGTTAGGGTTAGGGTTAGGGTTAGTGTTAGGGTTACCTACATGCCATGCACAGCTGAGGTTTAGAGTTGCGTTTAGGGTTAGGCCTCTTAGGGTTAGGGTTAAGGTTAGGGTTAGGGTTAGGGTTAGGGTTAGGGTTACGTACATGCCATGCACAGCTGAGGTTTAGAGTTCCGTTTTGGGTTAGGCCTCTTAGGGTCAGGGTTAGGGTTAGGGTTAGGGTTAAAGTTAGGGTTAGGGTTAGGGTTAGGGTTAGGGTTAGGGTTAGGGTTACGTACATGCCATGCACAGCTGAGGTTTAGAGTTCCGTCAAGGGTTAGGCCTCTTAGGGTCAGGGTTAGGGTTAGGGTTAGGGTTAGGGTTAGGGTTAGGGTTAGGGTTAGGGTTAAGTGCATGCCATGCACAGCTGAAGGTTTAGAGTTCCGTTTAGGGTTAGGTCTCTTAGGGTTAGGATTAAGTTTAGGGTTAGGGTCAGGGTTAGGGTTAGGGTTAGGGTAAGGGTTAGGGTTAGGGTTAGGGTTACGTACATGCCATGCACAGCTGTGGTTTAGAGTTGCGTTTAGGGTTAGGCCTCTTAGGGTTAGGGTTAAGGTTAGGGTTAGGGTTAGGGTTAGGGTTAGGGTTAGGGTTAAGTGCATGCCATGCACAGCTGAGGTTTAGAGTTCCGTTTTGGGTTAGGTCACTTAGGGTTAGGGTTAGGGTTAAGGTTAGGGTTAGGGTTAGGGTTAGGGTTAGGGTTAGGGTTAGGGTTAGGGTTAGGTACATGCCAAGCACAGCTGAGGTTTAGAGTTCCGTTTTGGGTTAGGCCTCTTAGGGTCAGGGTTAGGGTTAGGGTTAGGGTTAGGGTTAGGGTTAGGGTTAGCGTTAGGGTTAGGGTTAGGGTTAGGATTAGGGTTAGGGTAAGGGTTAGGGTTAGGTACATGCCATGCACAGCTGAGGTTATAGAGTTCCGTCAAGGGTTAGGCATCTTAGGGTCAGGGTTAGGGTTAGGTTTAGGGTTAGGGTTAGGGTTAGGCTTAGGGTTAGGGTTAGGGTTATGTACCTGCCATGCACAGCTGAGGTTTGGAGTTCCGTCTAGGGTTAGGACTCTTAGGGTCAGGATTAGGGTTAGGTTTAGGATTAGGGTTAGGGTTAGGGTTAGGGTTAGGGTTAGGGTTAGGGTTAGGGTTACGTACATGCCATGCACATCTGATGTTTAGAGTTCCGTTTAGGGTTAGGTCTCTTAGGGTTAGGGTTAAGTTTAGGGTTAGGGTTAGGGTTAGGGTTAGGGTTAGGGTTAGGGTTAGGGTTAGGGTTAGGGTTAGGGTTAGGTACATGCCATGCACAGCTGAGGTTTAGAGTTCCGTTTTGGGTTAGGCCTCTTAAGGTTAGGGTTAAGGTTAGGGTTAGGGTTAGGGTTAGGGTTAGGGTTAAGTGCATGCCATGCACAGCTGAGGTTTAGAGTTCCGTTTTGGGTTAGGCCTCTTAGGGTTAGGGTTAGGGTTAAGGTTAGGGTTAGGGTTAGGGTTAGGGTTAGTGTTAACTGCATGCCATGCACAGCTGAGGTTTTTGTTCCGTTTTGGGTTAGGACTCTTAGGGTCAGGGTTAGGGTTAGGGTTAGGGTTAGGGTTAGGGTTAGGGTTAGGGTTAGGGTGTAGGGTTAGGGTTAGGGTTACGTACATGCCATGCACAGCTGAGGTTTAGAGTTGCGTTTAGGGTTAGGCCTCTTAGGGTCAGGATTAGGGTTAGGGTTAGGGTTCGGGTTAGGGTTAGGGTTAGGGTTAGGGTTAGGGTTAGGGTTAGGGTTAGGTACATGCCATGCACAGCTGAGGTTTAGAGTTCCGTCAAGTGTTAGGCCTCTTAGGGAGAGGGTTAGGGTTAGGGTTAGGGTTAGGGTTAGGGTTAGGGTTAGTGTTAGGGTTAGGGTTAGGGTTAGGGTTATGTAACTGCCCTGCACAGCTGAGGTTTAGAGTTCCGTTTAGGGTTAGGTCTCTTAGGGTTAGGGTTAAGTTTAGGGTTAGGGTTAGGGTTAGGGTTAGGGTTAGGGTTACGTACATGCCATGCACAGCTGTGGTTTAGAGTTGCGTTTAGGGTTAGGACTCTTAGGGTTAGGGTTAAGGTTAGGGTTAGGGTTAGGGTTAGGGTTAGGGTTAGGGTTAGGGTTAAGTGCATGCCATGCACAGCTGAGGTTTAGAGTTCCGTTTTGGGTTAGATCACTTAGGGTTAAAGTTAGGGTTAAGGTTAGGGTTAGGGTTAAGGTTAGGGTTAGGGTTAGGGTTAGGTACATGCCAAGCACAGCTGAGGTTTAGAGTTCCGTTTTGGGTTAGGCCTCTTAGGGTCAGGGTTAGGGTTAGGGTTAGGTTTAGGGTTAGGGTTAGGGTTAGGGTTAGTGTTAGGGTTACCTACATGCCATGCACAGCTGAGGTTTAGAGTTGCGTTTAGGGTTAGGCCTCTTAGGGTTAGGGTTAAGGTTAGGGTTAGGGTTAGGGTTAGGGTTAGGGTTAGGGTTAGGGTTAGGGTTAGGGTTAGGGTTATGTACCTGCCATGCACAGCTGAGGTTTAGAGTTCCGTCAAGGGTTAGGCCTCTTAGGGTCAGGATTAGGGTTAGGTTTAGGGTTAGGGTTAGGGTTAGGGTTAGGGTTAGTGTTAGGGTTAGGGTTAGGGTTAGGGTTATGTACCTGCCCTACACAGCTGAGGTTTAGAGTTCCGTCAAGGGTTAGGCCTCTTAGGGTCAGGATTAGGGTTAAGTTTAGGGTTAGGGTTAGGGTTAGGGTTAGGGTTAGGGTTAGGGTTAGGGTTACGTACATGCCATGCACAGCTGTGGTTTAGAGTTGCGTTTAGGGTTAGGACTCTTAGGGTTAGGGTTAAGGTTAGGGTTAGGGTTAGGGTTAGGGTTACGGTTAGGGTTAAGTGCATGCCATGCACAGCTGAGGTTTAGAGTTCCGTTTTGGGTTAGATCACTTAGGGTTAGGGTTAGGGTTAAGGTTAGGGTTAGGGTTAGGGTTAGGGTCAGGGTGTAGGGTTAGGGTTAGGGTTACGTACATGCCATGCACAGCTGAGGTTTAGAGTTGCGTTTAGGGTTAGGCCTCTTAGGGTCAGGATTAGGGTTAGGGTTAGGGTTCGGGTTAGGGTTAGGTTTAGGGTTAGGGTTAGGGTTAGGGTTAGGGTTAGGTACATGCCATGCACAGCTGAGGTTTAGAGTTCCGTCAAGGGTTAGGCCTCTTAGGGTCAGGATTAGGGTTAGGTTTAGGGTTAGGGTTAGGGTTAGGGTTAGTGTTAGGGTTAGGGTTAGGGTTAGGGTTATGTAACTGCCCTGCACAGCTGAGGTTTAGAGTTCCGTTTAGGGTTAGGTCTCTTAGGGTTAGGGTTAAGTTTAGGGTTAGGGTTAGGGTTAGGGTTAGGGTTAGGGTTACGTACATGCCATGCACAGCTGTGGTTTAGAGTTGCGTTTAGGGTTAGGACTCTTAGGGTTAGGGTTAAGGTTAGGGTTAGGGTTAGGGTTAGGGTTAGGGTTAGGGTTAGGGTTAAGTGCATGCCATGCACAGCTGAGGTTTAGAGTTCCGTTTTGGGTTAGATCACTTAGGGTTAAAGTTAGGGTTAAGGTTAGGGTTAGGGTTAGGGTTAGGGTTAGGGTTAGGGTTAGGTACATGCCAAGCACAGCTGAGGTTTAGAGTTCCGTTTTGGGTTAGGCCTCTTAGGGTCAGGGTTAGGGTTAGGGTTAGGTTTAGGGTTAGGGTTAGGGTTAGGGTTAGTGTTAGGGTTACCTACATGCCATGCACAGCTGAGGTTTAGAGTTGCGTTTAGGGTTAGGCCTCTTAGGGTTAGGGTTAAGATTAGGGTTAGGGTTAGGGTTAGGGTTAGGGTTAGGGTTAGGGTTAGGGTTAGGGTTACGTACATGCCATGCACAGCTGAGGTTTAGAGTTCCGTCAAGGGTTAGGCCTCTTAGGGTCAGGATTAGGGTTAGGTTAGGGTTAGGGTTAGGGTTAGGGTTACGGTTAGGGTTATGTACCTGCCCTGCACAGCTGAGGTTTAGAGTTGCGTTTAGGGTTAGGTCTCTTAGGGTTAGGGTTAAGTTTAGGGTTAGGGTTAGGGTTAGGGTTAGGGTAAGGGTTAGGGTTAGGGTTACGTACATGCCATGCACAGCTGTGGTTTAGAGTTGCGTTTAGGCTTAGGCCTCTTAGGGTTAGGGTTAAGGTTAGGGTTAGGGTTAGGGTTAGGGTTAGGGTTAAGTGCATGCCATGCACAGCTGAGGTTTAGAGTTCCGTTTTGGGTTAGATCACTTAGGGTTAGGGTTAGGGTTAAGGTTAGGGTTAGGGTTAGGGTTAGGGTTAGTGTTAGGGTTAGGGTTAGGTACATGCCAAGCACAGCTGAGGTTTAGAGTTCCGTTTTGGGTTAGGCCTCTTAGGGTCAGGGTTAGGGTTAGGGTTAGGTTTAGGGTTAGGGTTAGGGTTAGGGTTAGTGTTAGGGTTAGGGTTAGGGTTAGGGTTAGGGTTAGGGTTAGGGTTAGGGTTAGGGTTAGGTACATGCCAAGAACAGCTGAGGTTCAGAGTTCCGTTTTGGGTTAGGCCTCTTAGGGTCAGGATTAGGGTTAGGGTTAGGGTTCGGGTTAGGGTTAGGGTTAGGGTTAGGGTTAGGGTTAGGGTTACGTACATGCCATGCACAGCTGAGGTTTAGAGTTGCGTTTAGGGTTAGGCCTCTTAGGGTTAGGGTTAGGGTTAGGGTTAGGGTTAGGGTTAGGGTTAGGGTTAGGGTTAGGGTTAGGGTTAGGGTTAGGGTTAGGGTTAAGTGCATGCCATGCACAGCTGAGGTTTAGAGTTTCGTTTTGGGTTAGGTCTCTTAGGGTTAGGGTTAGGTTTAGGGTTAGGGTTAGGGTTAGGGTTAGTGTTAGGGTTACCTACATGCCATGCACAGCTGAGGTTTAGAGTTGCGTTTTGGGTTAGGCCTCTTAAGGTTAGGGTTAAGGTTAGGGTTAGGGTTAGGGTTAGGGTTAGGGTTAGGGTTAGGGTTAGGGTTAGGGTTAGGGTTACGTACATGCCATGCACAGCTGAGGTTATAGAGTTCCGTTTTGGGTTAGGCCTCTTAGGGTCAGGGTTAGGGTTAGGGTTAGGGTTAGGGTTAGGGTTAGGGTTAGGGTTAGGGTTACGTACATGCCATGCGCAGCTGAGGTTTAGAGTTGCGTTTAGGGTTAGGCCTCTTAGGGTTAGGGTTAGGGTTAGGGTTAGGGTTAGGGTTAGGGTTAGGGTTAGGGTTAGGGTTAGGGTTAAGTGCATGCCATGCACAGCTGAGGTTTAGAGTTTCGTTTTGGGTTAGGTCTCTTAGGGTTAGGGTTAGGGTTAAGGTTAGGGTTAGGGTTAGGGTTACGGTTAGGGTTAAGTGCATGCCATGCACAGCTGAGGTTTAGAGTTCCGTTTTGGGTTAGATCACTTAGGGTTAGGGTTAGGGTTAAGGTTAGGGTTAGGGTTAGGGTTAGGGTCAGGGTGTAGGGTTAGGGTTAGGGTTACGTACATGCCATGCACAGCTGAGGTTTAGAGTTGCGTTTAGGGTTAGGCCTCTTAGGGTCAGGATTAGGGTTAGGGTTAGGGTTCGGGTTAGGGTTAGGTTTAGGGTTAGGGTTAGGGTTAGGGTTAGGGTTAGGTACATGCCATGCACAGCTGAGGTTTAGAGTTCCGTCAAGGGTTAGGCCTCTTAGGGTCAGGATTAGGGTTAGGTTTAGGGTTAGGGTTAGGGTTAGGGTTAGTGTTAGGGTTAGGGTTAGGGTTAGGGTTATGTAACTGCCCTGCACAGCTGAGGTTTAGAGTTCCGTTTAGCGTTAGGTCTCTTAGGGTTAGGGTTAAGTTTAGGGTTAGGGTTAGGGTTATGGTTAGGGTTAGGGTTACGTACATGCCATGCACAGCTGTGGTTTAGAGTTGCCTTTAGGGTTAGGACTCTTAGGGTTAGGGTTAAGGTTAGGGTTAGGGTTAGGGTTAGGGTTAGGGTTAGGGTTAAGTGCATGCCATGCACAGCTGAGGTTTAGAGTTCCGTTTTGGGTTAGATCACTTAGGGTTAAAGTTAGGGTTAAGGTTAGGGTTAGGGTTAGGGTTAGGGTTAGGGTTAGGGTTAGGTACATGCCAAGCACAGCTGAGGTTTAGAGTTCCGTTTTGGGTTAGGCCTCTTAGGGTCAGGGTTAGGGTTAGGGTTAGGTTTAGGGTTAGGGTTAGGGTTAGGGTTAGTGTTAGGGTTACCTACATGCCATGCACAGCTGAGGTTTAGAGTTGCGTTTAGGGTTAGGCCTCTTAGGGTTAGGGTTAAGATTAGGGTTAGGGTTAGGGTTAGGGTTAGGGTTAGGGTTAAGGTTAGGGTTAGGGTTACGTACATGCCATGCACAGCTGAGGTTTAGAGTTCCGTCAAGGGTTAGGCCTCTTAGGGTCAGGATTAGGGTTAGGTTAGGGTTAGGGTTAGGGTTAGGGTTACGGTTAGGGTTATGTACCTGCCCTGCACAGCTGAGGTTTAGAGTTGCGTTTAGGGTTAGGTCTCTTAGGGTTAGGGTTAGGGTTAGGGTTAGGGTTAGGGTTAGGGTTAGGGTTAGGGTTAGGGTTAGGGTTACGTACATGCCATGCACAGCTGTGTTTTAGAGTTGCGTTTAGGCTTAGGCCTCTTAGGGTTAGGGTTAAGGTTAGGGTTAGGGTTAGGGTTAGGGTTAGGGTTAAGTGCATGCCATGCACAGCTGAGGTTTAGAGTTCCGTTTTGGGTTAGATCACTTAGGGTTAGGGTTAGGGTTAAGGTTAGGGTTAGGGTTAGGGTTAGGGTTAGTGTTAGGGTTAGGGTTAGGTACATGCCAAGCACAGCTGAGGTTTAGAGTTCCGTTTTGGGTTAGGCCTCTTAGGGTCAGGGTTAGGGTTAGGGTTAGGTTTAGGGTTAGGGTTAGGGCTAGGGTTAGTGTTAGGGTTAGGGTTAGGGTTAGGGTTAGGGTTAGGGTTAGGGTTAGGGTTAGGGTTAGGTACATGCCAAGAACAGCTGAGGTTCAGAGTTCCGTTTTGGGTTAGGCCTCTTAGGGTCAGGATTAGGGTTAGGGTTACGTACATGCCATGCACAGCTGTGGTTTAGAGTTGCGTTTAGGCTTAGGCCTCTTAGGGTTAGGGTTAAGGTTAGGGTTAGGGTTAGGGTTAGGGTTAGGGTTAAGTGCATGCCATGCACAGCTGAGGTTTAGAGTTCCGTTTTGGGTTAGATCACTTAGGGTTAGGGTTAGGGTTAAGGTTAGGGTTAGGGTTAGGGTTAGGGTTAGTGTTAGGGTTAGGGTTAGGTACATGCCAAGCACAGCTGAGGTTTAGAGTTCCGTTTTGGGTTAGGCCTCTTAGGGTCAGGGTTAGGGTTAGGGTTAGGTTTAGGGTTAGGGTTAGGGTTAGGGTTAGTGTTAGGGTTAGGGTTAGGGTTAGGGTTAGGGTTAGGGTTAGGGTTAGGGTTAGGGTTAGGTACATGCCAAGAACAGCTGAGGTTCAGAGTTCCGTTTTGGGTTAGGCCTCTTAGGGTCAGGATTAGGGTTAGGGTTAGGGTTCGGGTTAGGGTTAGGGTTAGGGTTAGGGTTAGGGTTAGGGTTACGTACATGCCATGCACAGCTGAGGTTTAGATTTGCGTTTCAGGGTTAGGCCTCTTAGGGTTAGGGTTAGGGTTAGGGTTAGGGTTAGGGTTAGGGTTAGGGTTAGGGTTAGGGTTAGGGTTAGGGTTAGTGTTAGGGTTACCTACATGCCATGCACAGCTGAGGTTTAGAGTTGCGTTTTGGGTTAGGCCTCTTAAGGTTAGGGTTAAGGTTAGGGTTAGGGTTAGGGTTAGGGTTAGGGTTAGGGTTAGGGTTAGGGTTAGGGTTACGTACATGCCATGCACAGCTGAGGTTATAGAGTTCCGTTTTGGGTTAGGCCTCTTAGGGTCAGGGTTAGGGTTAGGGTTAGGGTTAGGGTTAGGGTTAGGGTTAGGGTTAGGGTTACGTACATGCCATGCACAGCTGAGGTTTAGAGTTGCGTTTAGGGTTAGGCCTCTTAGGGTTAGGGTTAGGGTTAGGGTTAGGGTTAGGGTTAGGGTTAGGGTTAGGGTTAGGGTTAGGGTTAAGTGCATGCCATGCACAGCTGAGGTTTAGAGTTTCGTTTTGGGTTAGGTCTCTTAGGGTTAGGGTTAGGGTTAAGGTTAGGGTTAGGGTTAGGGTTAGGATTAGGGTTAGGGTTAGTGTTAACTGCATGCCATGCACAGCTGAGGTTTAGAGTTCCGTTTTGGGTTAGGCCTCTTAGGGTCAGGGTTAGGGTTAGGGTTAGGGTTACGGTTAGGGTTAGGTTTAGGGTTAGGGTTAGGGTTAGGGTTAGGGTTATGTACATGCCATGCACAGCTGAGGTTTAGAGTTACGAAAGGGGTATGCCCAATAGGGTCAGGATTAGAGTTAGGGTTAGGGTTAGGGTTAGGGTTAGGGTTAGGGTTAAGTGCATGCAATGCACAGCTGAGGTTTAGAGTTCCGTTTTGGGTTAGGCCTCTTAGGGTCAGGGTTAGTGTTAGGATTAGGGTTAGGGTTAGGGTTAGGGTTAGGGTTAGGGTTATGGTTAGGGTTATGTACATGCCATGCACAGCTGAGGTTTAGAGTTCCGTCAAGGGTTAGGCCCCTTAGGGTCAGGATTGGAGTTTGGGTTAGGGTTAGGGTTAGCGTTAGGGTTAGGGTTAGGGTTAGGGTTAGGGTTAGGGTTAGGGTTAGGGTTAGGGTTAGGGTTAAGTGCATGCCATGAACAGCTGAGGTTTAGAGTTCCGTTTTGGGTTAGGCCTCTTAGGGTCACGGTTAGGGTAGGGTTAGCGTTAGGGTTAAGGTCAGGGTTAGGGTTAGGGTTAGGGTTACCTACATGCCATGCATAGCTGAGGTTTAGAGTTGCGTTTAGGGTTAGGCCGCTTAGGGTTAGGGTTAAGGTTAGGGTTAGGTTTAGGGTTAGGGTTAGGGTTAGGGTTAGGGTTAGGGTTAGGGTTAGGGTTAGGGTTAGGGTTAGGGTTAGGTACATGCCATGCACAGGTGAGGTTTAGAGTTCCGTTTAGGGTTAGGCCTCTTAGGGTAAGGGTTAGGGTTAGGTTTAGGGTTAGGTTTAGGGTTAGGGTTAGGATTAGGGTTAGGGTTAGGTTTAGGGTTAGCATTAGGGTTATGTACATGCCATGCATAGCTGAGGTTTAGAGTTCCGTTTAGGG
>NW_026599614.1:1065000-1070000 GCF_023634155.1 Falco peregrinus | reverse complement strand
GGTTAGGATTAGGGTTAGGGTTAGGGTTAGGGTTAGGGTTAGGGTTAAGTGCATGCCATGCACAGCTGAGGTTTAGAGTTCCGTTTTGGGTTAGGCCTCTTAGGGTTAGGGTTAGGGTTAGGGTTAGGGTTAGGGTTAGGGTTAGGGTTAGGGTTACGTACATGCCATGCACAGCTGAGGTTTAGAGTTGCGTTTAGGGTTAGGCCTCTTAGGGTTAGGGTTAGGGTTAGGGTTAGGGTTAGGGTTAGGGTTAGGGTTAGGGTTACGTACATGCCATGCACAGCTGAGGTTTAGAGTTGCGTTTAGGGTTAGGCCTCTTAGGGTCAGGATTAGGTTTAGGGTTATGTTTCGGGTTAGCGTTAGGGTTAGGGTTAGGGTTAGGGTTAGGGTTAGGGTTAGGTTTAGGGTTAGGATTAGGGTTAGGGTTAGGGTTAGGGTTAGGGTTAGGGTTAGGGTTATGTACATGCCATGCACAGCTGAAGTTTAGAGTTCCGTCAAGGGTTAGGCCTCTTAGGGTCAGGATTAGGGTTAGGGTTCGGGTTAGCGTTAGGGTTAGTGTTAGGGTTAGGGTTACGGTTAGGTACATGCCGTGCACAGCTGAGGTTTAGAGTTCCGTTTTGGGTTCAGCCTCTTAGGGTCAGGGTTAGGGTTAGGGTTAGGGCTAGGGTTATGTACATGCCATGTACAGCTGAGGTTTAGAGTTCCGTTTTGGGTTAGGTCACTTAGGGTTAGGGTTAGGGTTAAGGTTAGGGTTAGGGTTAGGGTTAGGGTTAGGGTTAGGGTTAGGGTTAGTGTTAACTACATGCCATGCACAGCTGACGTTTAGAGTTCCGTTTTGGGTTAGGCCTCTTAGAGTCAGGGTTAGGGTTAGGGTTAGGGTTAGGCTTAGGGTTAGGGTTAGGGTTAGGTACATGCCATGCACAGCTGAGGTTTAGAGTTGCGTTTAGGATTAGGCCTCTTAGGGTTAGGGTTAAGGTTAGGGTTAGGGTTAGGGTTCGGGTTAGCGTTAGGGTTAGGGTTAGGGTTAGGGTTAGGGTTAGGGTTAGGGTTAGGGTTAGGGTTAAGGTAAGGCTTAGGGTTATGTACCTGCCATGCACAGCTGAGGTTTAGAGTTCCGTTTAGGTTTAGGTCTCTTAGGGTTAGGGTTAGGATTAGGGTTAGGGTTAAGGTTAGGGTTAGGCTTAGGGTTAGGGTTAGGGTTATGTACATGCCATGCACAGCTGAGGTTTAGAGTTCCGTCAAGGGTTAGGCCCCTTAGGGTCAGGATTAGAGTTAGGGTTAGGGTTAGCGTTAGGGTTAGTGTTAGGGTTAGGCTTAGGGTTAGGGTTAGGGTTAGGATTAGGGTTAGGGTTAAGTGCATGCCATGCACAGCTGAGGTTTAGAGTTCCGTTTTGGGTTAGGCCTCTTAGGGTTAGGGTTAGGGTTAGGGTTAAGTTTAGGGTTAGGGTTAGGGTTAGGATTACCTACATGCCATGCACAGCTGAGGTTTAGAGTTGCGTTTAGGGTTAGGCCTCTTAGGGTTAGGGTTAAGGTTAGGGTTAGGGTTAGGGTTAGGATTACGGTTAGGGTTAGGGTTAGGGTTAGGGTTAGGGTTACGGTTACGGTTACGGTTACGGTTACGGTTACGGTTACGGTTAAGTGCATGCCATGCACAGCTGAGGTTTAGAGTTGCGTTTAGGGTTAGGCCTCTTAGGGTTAGTGTTAGGGTTAGGGTTAGGGTTAAGGTTAGGATTAGGGTTAGGGTTAGGGTTAGGGTTAGGGTTAGGGTTAAGTGCATGCCATGCACAGCTGAGGTTTAGAGTTGCGTTTAGGGTTAGGCCTCTTAGGGTTAGTGTTAGGGTTAGGGTTAGGGTTAAGGTTAGGGTTAGGGTTAGGGTTAGGGTTAGGGTTAGGGTTAGGGTTAAGTGCATGCCATGCACAGCTGAGGTTTAGAGTTCCGTTTTGGGTTAGGCCTCTTAGGGTTAGGGTTAGGGTTAGGGTTAGGGTTAGGGTTAGGGTTAAGGTTAGGGTTAGGGTTAGGGTTAGGGTTGCGTACATGCCATGCACAGCTGAGGTTTAGAGTTGCGTTTAGGGTTAGGCCTCTTAGGGTCAGGATTAGGGTTAGGGTTAGGTTTCGGGTTAGCGTTAGGGTTAGGGTTAGGGTTAGGGTTAGGGTTAGGGTTAGGTTTAGGGTTAGGGTTAGGGTTAGGGTTAGGGTTAGGGTTAGGGTTAGGGTTAGGTACATGCCATGCACAGCTGAGGTTTAGAGCTCCGTTTAGGGTTAGGTCTCTAAGAGTTAGGGTTAGGGATAGGGTTAGGGTTAGGGTTAGGGTAAGGGTTAGGGTTATGTACCTGCCATGCACAGCTGAGTTTTAGAGTTCCGTTTAGGTTTAGGTCTCTTAGGGTTAGGGATAGGATTAGGGTTAGGGTTAAAGTTAGGGTTAGGGTTAGGGTTAGGGTTAGGGTTGAGTGCATGCCATGCACAGCTGAGGACTAGGGTTAGGGTTAGGGTTAGGGTTAGGGTTAAGTGCATGCAATGCACAGCTGAGGTTTAGAGTTCCGTTTTGTGTTAGGCCTCTTAGGGTCAGGGTTAGGGTTAGGGTTAGGGTTAGGGTTACGTACATGCCATGCACAGCTGAGGTTTAGAGTTGCGTTTAGAGTTAGGCCTCTTAGGGTTAGGGTTAGGGTTAGGGTTAGGGTTAGGGTTAGGGTTAGGGTTAGGGTTAGGGTTAAGGTGTAGGGTTAGGCTTAGGGTTAGGGTTGAGTGCATGCCATGCACAGCTGAGGTTTAGAGTTGCGTTTAGGGTTCGGCCTCTTAGGGTCAGGGTTAGGGTTAGGGTTAGGGCTAGGGTTACGTACATGCCATGTACAGCTGAGGTTTAGAGTTCCGTTTTGGGTTAGGTCACTTAGGGTTAGGGTTAGGCTTAGCGTTAGGGTTAGGGTTAGGGTTAGGGTTAGGGTTAGGGTTAGGGTTAACTGCATGCCATGCACAGCTGAGGTTTAGAGTTCCGTTTTGGGTTAGGCCTCTTAGGGTCAGGGTTAGGGTTAGGGTTAGGCTTAGGGTTAGGGTTAGCGTTAGGTACATGCCATGCACAGCTGAGGTTTAGAGTTGCGTTTAGGGTTAGGCCTCTTAGGATCAGGATTAGGGTTAGGGTTAGGGTTCGGGTTAGCGTTAGGATTAGGGTTAGGGTTAGGGTTAGGGTTAGGGTTAGGGTTAGGGTTAGGGTTACGGTTACGGTTAGGGTAAGGGTTAGGGTTATGTACCTGCCATGCACAGCTGAGGTTTAGAGTTCCGTTTAGGTTTAGGTCTCTTAGGGTCAGGGTTAGGATTAGGGTTAGGGTTAAAGTAAGGGTTAGGGTTAGGGTTAGGGTTAAGTGCATGCTATGCACAGCTGAGGTTTAGAGTTCCGTTTTGTGTTAGGCCTCTTAGGGTCAGGGTTAGGGTTAGGGTTAGGGTTAGGGTTAGGGTTATGTACATGCCATGCACAGCTGAGGTTTAGAGTTCCGTCAAGGGTTAGGACTCTTAGGGTCAGGATTAGGGTTAGGGTTAGGGTTAGGGTTAGGGTTAGCGTTAGGGTTAGGGTTAGGGTTAGGGTTAGGGTTAGGGTTATGTACATGCCATGCACAGCTGAGGTTTAGAGTTCCGTCAAGGGTTAGGCCCCTTAGGGTCAGGATTAGAGTTAGGGTTAGGGTTAGCGTTAGGGTTAGTGTTAGGGTTAGGCTTAGAGTTAGGGTTAGGGTTAGGGTTAGGGTTAGGGTTAAGTGCATGCCATGCACAGCTGAGGTTTAGAGTTCCGTTTTAAGTTAGGCCTCTTAGGGTCAGGATTAGGGTTAGGGTTAGCGTTAGGGTTAAGGTTAGGGTTAGGGTTAGGATTACCTACATGCCATGCACAGCTGAGGTTTAGAGTTGCGTTTAGGGTTAGGCCTCTTAGGGTTAGGGTTAGGGTTAGGGTTAGGATTAGGGTTAGGATTACGGTTAGGGTTAGGGTTAGGGTTAGGGTTAGGGTTAGGGTTAGGGTTACGGTTACGGTTACGGTTACGGTTACGGTTACGGTTACGGTTACGGTTACTGTTACGGTTAAGTGCATGCCATGCACAGCTGAGGTTTAGAGTTGCGTTTAGGGTTAGGCCTCTTAGGGTTAGGGTTAGGGTTAGGGTTAAGGTTAGGATTAGGGTTAGGGTTAGGGTTAGGGTTAGGGTTAGGGTTAAGTGCATGCCATGCACAGCTGAGGTTTAGAGTTCCGTTTTGGGTTAGGCCTCTTAGGGTTAGGGTTAGGGTTAGGGTTAGGGTTAGGGTTAGGGTTAGGGTTACGTACATGCCATGCACAGCTGAGGTTTAGAGTTGCGTTTAGGGTTAGGCCTCTTAGGGTTAGGGTTAGGGTTAGGGTTAGGGTTAGGGTTAGGGTTAGGGTTAGGGTTACGTACATGCCATGCACAGCTGAGGTTTAGAGTTGCGTTTAGGGTTAGGCCTCTTAGGGTCAGGATTAGGTTTAGGGTTATGTTTCGGGTTAGCGTTAGGGTTAGGGTTAGGGTTAGGGTTAGGGTTAGGGTTAGGTTTAGGGTTAGGATTAGGGTTAGGGTTAGGGTTAGGGTTAGGGTTAGGGTTATGTACATGCCATGCACAGCTGAAGTTTAGAGTTCCGTCAAGGGTTAGGCCTCTTAGGGTCAGGATTAGGGTTAGGGTTCGGGTTAGCGTTAGGGTTAGTGTTAGGGTTAGGGTTACGGTTAGGTACATGCCGTGCACAGCTGAGGTTTAGAGTTCCGTTTTGGGTTCAGCCTCTTAGGGTCAGGGTTAGGGTTAGGGTTAGGGCTAGGGTTATGTACATGCCATGTACAGCTGAGGTTTAGAGTTCCGTTTTGGGTTAGGTCACTTAGGGTTAGGGTTAGGGTTAAGGTTAGGGTTAGGGTTAGGGTTAGGGTTAGGGTTAGGGTTAGGGTTAGTGTTAACTACATGCCATGCACAGCTGACGTTTAGAGTTCCGTTTTGGGTTAGGCCTCTTAGAGTCAGGGTTAGGGTTAGG
>NW_026599614.1:1042500-1060000 GCF_023634155.1 Falco peregrinus | reverse complement strand
TGCACAGCTGACGTTTAGAGTTCCGTTTTGGGTTAGGCCTCTTAGAGTCAGGGTTAGGGTTAGGGTTAGGGTTAGGCTTAGGGTTAGGGTTAGGGTTAGGTACATGCCATGCACAGCTGAGGTTTAGAGTTGCGTTTAGGATTAGGCCTCTTAGGGTTAGGGTTAAGGTTAGGGTTAGGGTTAGGGTTCGGGTTAGCGTTAGGGTTAGGGTTAGGGTTAGGGTTAGGGTTAGGGTTAGGGTTAGGGTTAGGGTTAAGGTAAGGCTTAGGGTTATGTACCTGCCATGCACAGCTGAGGTTTAGAGTTCCGTTTAGGTTTAGGTCTCTTAGGGTTAGGGTTAGGATTAGGGTTAGGGTTAAGGTTAGGGTTAGGCTTAGGGTTAGGGTTAGGGTTATGTACATGCCATGCACAGCTGAGGTTTAGAGTTCCGTCAAGGGTTAGGCCCCTTAGGGTCAGGATTAGAGTTAGGGTTAGGGTTAGCGTTAGGGTTAGTGTTAGGGTTAGGCTTAGGGTTAGGGTTAGGGTTAGGATTAGGGTTAGGGTTAAGTGCATGCCATGCACAGCTGAGGTTTAGAGTTCCGTTTTGGGTTAGGCCTCTTAGGGTTAGGGTTAGGGTTAGGGTTAGGGTTAGGGTTAAGTTTAGGGTTAGGGTTAGGGTTAGGATTACCTACATGCCATGCACAGCTGAGGTTTAGAGTTGCGTTTAGGGTTAGGCCTCTTAGGGTTAGGGTTAAGGTTAGGGTTAGGGTTAGGGTTAGGATTACGGTTAGGGTTAGGGTTAGGGTTAGGGTTAGGGTTACGGTTACGGTTACGGTTACGGTTACGGTTACGGTTACGGTTAAGTGCATGCCATGCACAGCTGAGGTTTAGAGTTGCGTTTAGGGTTAGGCCTCTTAGGGTTAGTGTTAGGGTTAGGGTTAGGGTTAAGGTTAGGATTAGGGTTAGGGTTAGGGTTAGGGTTAGGGTTAGGGTTAAGTGCATGCCATGCACAGCTGAGGTTTAGAGTTCCGTTTTGGGTTAGGCCTCTTAGGGTTAGGGTTAGGGTTAGGGTTAGGGTTAGGGTTAGGGTTAGGGTTAAGTGCATGCCATGCACAGCTGAGGTTTAGAGATCCGTTTTGGGTTAGGCCTCTTAGGGTTAGGGTTAGGGTTAGGGTTAGGGTTAGGGTTAGGGTTAGGGTTAGGGTTAGGGTTAGGGTTGCGTACATGCCATGCACAGCTGAGGTTTAGAGTTGCGTTTAGGGTTAGGCCTCTTAGGGTCAGGATTAGGGTTAGGGTTAGGTTTCGGGTTAGCGTTAGGGTTAGGGTTAGGGTTAGGGTTAGGGTTAGGGTTAGGTTTAGGGTTAGGGTTAGGGTTAGGGTTAGGGTTAGGGTTAGGGTTAGGGTTAGGTACATGCCATGCACAGCTGAGGTTTAGAGCTCCGTTTAGGGTTAGGTCTCTAAGAGTTAGGGTTAGGGATAGGGTTAGGGTTAGGGTTAGGGTAAGGGTTAGGGTTATGTACCTGCCATGCACAGCTGAGTTTTAGAGTTCCGTTTAGGTTTAGGTCTCTTAGGGTTAGGGATAGGATTAGGGTTAGGGTTAAAGTTAGGGTTAGGGTTAGGGTTAGGGTTAGGGTTGAGTGCATGCCATGCACAGCTGAGGACTAGGGTTAGGGTTAGGGTTAGGGTTAGGGTTAAGTGCATGCAATGCACAGCTGAGGTTTAGAGTTCCGTTTTGTGTTAGGCCTCTTAGGGTCAGGGTTAGGGTTAGGGTTAGGGTTAGGGTTACGTACATGCCATGCACAGCTGAGGTTTAGAGTTGCGTTTAGAGTTAGGCCTCTTAGGGTTAGGGTTAGGGTTAGGGTTAGGGTTAGGGTTAGGGTTAGGGTTAGGGTTAGGGTTAAGGTGTAGGGTTAGGCTTAGGGTTAGGGTTGAGTGCATGCCATGCACAGCTGAGGTTTAGAGTTGCGTTTAGGGTTCGGCCTCTTAGGGTCAGGGTTAGGGTTAGGGTTAGGGCTAGGGTTACGTACATGCCATGTACAGCTGAGGTTTAGAGTTCCGTTTTGGGTTAGGTCACTTAGGGTTAGGGTTAGGCTTAGCGTTAGGGTTAGGGTTAGGGTTAGGGTTAGGGTTAGGGTTAGGGTTAACTGCATGCCATGCACAGCTGAGGTTTAGAGTTCCGTTTTGGGTTAGGCCTCTTAGGGTCAGGGTTAGGGTTAGGGTTAGGCTTAGGGTTAGGGTTAGCGTTAGGTACATGCCATGCACAGCTGAGGTTTAGAGTTCCGTTTAGGTTTAGGTCTCTTAGGGTCAGGGTTAGGATTAGGGTTAGGGTTAAAGTAAGGGTTAGGGTTAGGGTTAGGGTTAAGTGCATGCTATGCACAGCTGAGGTTTAGAGTTCCGTTTTGTGTTAGGCCTCTTAGGGTCAGGGTTAGGGTTAGGGTTAGGGTTAGGGTTAGGGTTATGTACATGCCATGCACAGCTGAGGTTTAGAGTTCCGTCAAGGGTTAGGACTCTTAGGGTCAGGATTAGGGTTAGGGTTAGGGTTAGGGTTAGGGTTAGCGTTAGGGTTAGGGTTAGGGTTAGGGTTAGGGTTATGTACATGCCATGCACAGCTGAGGTTTAGAGTTCCGTCAAGGGTTAGGCCCCTTAGGGTCAGGATTAGATTTAGGGTTAGGGTTAGCGTTAGGGTTAGTGTTAGGGTTAGGCTTAGAGTTAGGGTTAGGGTTAGGGTTAGGGTTAGGGTTAAGTGCATGCCATGCACAGCTGAGGTTTAGAGTTCCGTTTTAAGTTAGGCCTCTTAGGGTCAGGATTAGGGTTAGGGTTAGCGTTAGGGTTAAGGTTAGGGTTAGGGTTAGGATTACCTACATGCCATGCACAGCTGAGGTTTAGAGTTGCGTTTAGGGTTAGGCCTCTTAGGGTTAGGGTTAGGGTTAGGGTTAGGATTAGGGTTAGGATTACGGTTAGGGTTAGGGTTAGGGTTAGGGTTAGGGTTAGGGTTAGGGTTACGGTTACGGTTACGGTTACGGTTACGGTTACGGTTACGGTTACGGTTACGGTTACGGTTACTGTTACGGTTAAGTGCATGCCATGCACAGCTGAGGTTTAGAGTTGCGTTTAGGGTTAGGCCTCTTAGGGTTAGGGTTAGGGTTAGGGTTAAGGTTAGGATTAGGGTTAGGGTTAGGGTTAGGGTTAGGGTTAGGGTTAAGTGCATGCCATGCACAGCTGAGGTTTAGAGTTCCGTTTTGGGTTAGGCCTCTTAGGGTTAGGGTTAGGGTTAGGGTTAGGGTTAGGGTTAGGGTTAGGGTTAGGGTTACGTACATGCCATGCACAGCTGAGGTTTAGAGTTGCGTTTAGGGTTAGGCCTCTTAGGGTCAGGATTAGGTTTAGGGTTATGTTTCGGGTTAGCGTTAGGGTTAGGGTTAGGGTTAGGGTTAGGGTTAGGGTTAGGTTTAGGGTTAGGATTAGGGTTAGGGTTAGGGTTAGGGTTAGGGTTAGGGTTAGGGTTATGTACATGCCATGCACAGCTGAAGTTTAGAGTTCCGTCAAGGGTTAGGCCTCTTAGGGTAAGGATTAGGGTTAGGGTTCGGGTTAGCGTTAGGGTTAGTGTTAGGGTTAGGGTTACGGTTAGGTACATGCCGTGCACAGCTGAGGTTTAGAGTTCCGTTTTGGGTTCAGCCTCTTAGGGTCAGGGTTAGGGTTAGGGTTAGGGCTAGGGTTATGTACATGCCATGTACAGCTGAGGTTTAGAGTTCCGTTTTGGGTTAGGTCACTTAGGGTTAGGGTTAGGGTTAAGGTTAGGGTTAGGGTTAGGGTTAGGGTTAGGGTTAGGGTTAGGGTTAGTGTTAACTACATGCCATGCACAGCTGACGTTTAGAGTTCCGTTTTGGGTTAGGCCTCTTAGAGTCAGGGTTAGGGTTAGGGTTAGGGTTAGGCTTAGGGTTAGGGTTAGGGTTAGGTACATGCCATGCACAGCTGAGGTTTAGAGTTGCGTTTAGGATTAGGCCTCTTAGGGTTAGGGTTAAGGTTAGGGTTAGGGTTAGGGTTCGGGTTAGCGTTAGGGTTAGGGTTAGGGTTAGGGTTAGGGTTAGGGTTAGGGTTAGGGTTAGGGTTAGGGTTAGGTTTAGGGTTAGGGTTAGGGTTAGGGTTAGGGTTAGGGTTAGGGTTAGGGTTAGGTACATGCCATGCACAGCTGAGGTTTAGAGCTCCGTTTAGGGTTAGGTCTCTAAGAGTTAGGGTTAGGGATAGGGTTAGGGTTAGGGTTAGGGTAAGGGTTAGGGTTATGTACCTGCCATGCACAGCTGAGTTTTAGAGTTCCGTTTAGGTTTAGGTCTCTTAGGGTTAGGGATAGGATTAGGGTTAGGGTTAAAGTTAGGGTTAGGGTTAGGGTTAGGGTTAGGGTTGAGTGCATGCCATGCACAGCTGAGGACTAGGGTTAGGGTTAGGGTTAGGGTTAGGGTTAAGTGCATGCAATGCACAGCTGAGGTTTAGAGTTCCGTTTTGTGTTAGGCCTCTTAGGGTCAGGGTTAGGGTTAGGGTTAGGGTTAGGGTTACGTACATGCCATGCACAGCTGAGGTTTAGAGTTGCGTTTAGAGTTAGGCCTCTTAGGGTTAGGGTTAGGGTTAGGGTTAGGGTTAGGGTTAGGGTTAGGGTTAGGGTTAGGGTTAAGGTGTAGGGTTAGGCTTAGGGTTAGGGTTGAGTGCATGCCATGCACAGCTGAGGTTTAGAGTTGCGTTTAGGGTTCGGCCTCTTAGGGTCAGGGTTAGGGTTAGGGTTAGGGCTAGGGTTACGTACATGCCATGTACAGCTGAGGTTTAGAGTTCCGTTTTGGGTTAGGTCACTTAGGGTTAGGGTTAGGCTTAGCGTTAGGGTTAGGGTTAGGGTTAGGGTTAGGGTTAGGGTTAGTGTTAACTGCATGCCATGCACAGCTGAGGTTTAGAGTTCCGTTTTGGGTTAGGCCTCTTAGGGTCAGGGTTAGGGTTAGGGTTAGGCTTAGGGTTAGGGTTAGCGTTAGGTACATGCCATGCACAGCTGAGGTTTAGAGTTGCGTTTAGGGTTAGGTCTCTTAGGGTCAGGATTAGGGTTAGGGTTAGGGTTCGGGTTAGCGTTAGGATTAGGGTTAGGGTTAGGGTTAGGGTTAGGGTTAGGGTTAGGGTTAGGGTTAGGGTTAGGGTAAGGGTTAGGGTTATGTACCTGCCATGCACAGCTGAGGTTTAGAGTTCCGTTTAGGTTTAGGTCTCTTAGGGTCAGGGTTAGGATTAGGGTTAGGGTTAAAGTAAGGGTTAGGGTTAGGGTTAGGGTTAAGTGCATGCTATGCACAGCTGAGGTTTAGAGTTTCGTTTTGTGTTAGGCCTCTTAGGGTCAGGGTTAGGGTTAGGGTTAGGGTTAGGGTTAGGGTTAGGGTTAGGGTTATGTACATGCCATGCACAGCTGAGGTTTAGAGTTCCGTCAAGGGTTAGGACTCTTAGGGTCAGGATTAGGGCTAGGGTTAGGGTTAGGGTTAGGGTTAGCGTTAGGGTTAGGGTTAGGGTTAGGGTTAGGGTTATGTACATGCCATGCACAGCTGAGGTTTAGAGTTCCGTCAAGGGTTAGGCCCCTTAGGGTCAGGATTAGAGTTAGGGTTAGGGTTAGCGTTAGGGTTAGTGTTAGGGTTAGGCTTAGGGTTAGGGTTAGGTTTAGGGTTAGGGTTACGGTTAAGTGCATGCCATGCACCGCTGAGGTTTAGAGTTCCGTTTTAAGTTAGGCCTCTTAGGGTCAGGATTAGGGTTAGGGTTAGCGTTAGGGTTAAGGTTAGGGTTAGGGTTAGGGTTAGGATTACCTACATGCCATGCACAGCTGAGGTTTAGAGTTGCGTTTAGGGTTAGGCCTCTTAGGGTTAGGGTTAGGGTTAGGATTACGGTTAGGGTTAGGGTTAGGGTTAGGGTTAGGGTTAGGGTTACGGTTACGGTTACGGTTACGGTTACGGTTACGGTTACGGTTACGGTTACGGTTACTGTTACGGTTAAGTGCATGCCATGCACAGCTGAGGTTTAGAGTTGCGTTTAGGGTTAGGCCTCTTAGGGTTAGGGTTAGGGTTAGGGTTAGCGTTAAGGTTAGGATTAGGGTTAGGGTTAGGGTTAGGGTTAGGGTTAGGGTAAAGTGCATGCCATGCACAGCTGAGGTTTAGAGTTCCGTTTTGGGTTAGGCCTCTTAGGGTTAGGGTTAGGGTTAGGGTTAGGGTTAGGGTTAGGGTTAGGGTTACGTACATGCCATGCACAGCTGAGGTTTAGAGTTGCGTTTAGGGTTAGGCCTCTTAGGGTCAGGATTAGGTTTAGGGTTAGGTTTCGGGTTAGCGTTAGGGTTAGGGTTAGGGTTAGGGTTAGGGTTAGGTTTAGGGTTCGGATTAGGGTTAGGGTTAGGGTTAGGGTTAGGGTTAGGGTTAGGGTTATGTACATGCCATGCACAGCTGAAGTTTAGAGTTCCGTCAAGGGTTAGGCCTCTTAGGGTCAGGATTAGGGTTAGGGTTAGGGTTAGGGTTAGGGTTAGGGTTAGGGTTAGGGTTAGGGTTAGGTACATGCCGTGCACAGCTGAGGTTTAGAGTTCCGTTTTGGGTTCGGCCTCTTAGGGTCAGGGTTAGGGTTAGGGTTAGGGCTAGGGTTATGTACATGCCATGTACAGCTGAGGTTTAGAGTTCCGTTTTGGGTTAGGTCACTTAGGGTTAGGGTTAGGGTTAAGGTTAGGGTTAGGGTTAGGGTTAGGGTTAGGGTTAGGGTTAGGGTTAGTGTTAACTACATGCCATGCACAGCTGACGTTTAGAGTTCCGTTTTGGGTTAGGCCTCTTAGAGTCAGGGTTAGGGTTAGGGTTAGGGTTAGGCTTAGGGTTAGGGTTAGGGTTAGGTACATGCCATGCACAGCTGAGGTTTAGAGGTGCGTTTAGGATTAGGCCTCTTAGGGTTAGGGTTAAGGTTAGGGTTAGGGTTAGGGTTCGGGTTAGCGTTAGGGTTAGGGTTAGGGTTAGGGTTAGGGTTAGGGTTAGGGTTAGGGTTAGGGTTAGGGTTAAGGTAAGGCTTAGGGTTATGTACCTGCCATGCACAGCTGAGGTTTAGAGTTGCGTTTAGGGTTAGGTCTCTTAGGGTTAGGGATAGGATTAGGGTTAGGGTTAAAGTTAGGGTTAGGGTTAGGGTTAGGGTTAAGTGCATGCTATGCACAGCTGAGGTTTAGAGTTCCGTTTTGTGTTAGGCCTCTTAGGGTCAGGATTAGGGTTAGGGTTAGGGTTAGGGTTAGGGTTAGGGTTATGTACATGCCATGCACAGCTGAGGTTTAGAGTTCCGTCAAGGGTTAGGCCTCTTAGGGTCAGGATTAGGGTTAGGGTTAGGGTTAGGGTTAGGGTTAGGGTTAGGGTTAGGGTTAGGGTTAGGGTTATGTACATGCCATGCACAGCTGAGGTTTAGCGTTCCGTCAAGGGTTAGGCCCCTTAGGGTCAGGATTAGAGTTAGGGTTAGGGTTAGCGTTAGGGTTAGTGTTAGGGTTAGGCTTAGGGTTAGGGTTAGGGTTAGGATTAGGGTTAGGGTTAAGTGCATGCCATGCACAGCTGAGGTTTAGAGTTCCGTTTTGGGTTAGGCCTCTTAGGGTTAGGGTTAGGGTTAGGGTTAGGGTTAGGGTTAGGGTTAGGGTTAAGTGCATGTCATGCACAGCTGAGGTTTAGAGTTCCGTTTTGGGTTAGGTCTCTAAGAGTTAGGGTTAGGGATAGGGTTAGGGTTAGGGTAAGGGTTAGGGTTATGTACCTGCCATGCACAGCTGAGGTTTAGAGTTCCGTTTAGGTTTAGGTCTCTTAGGGTTAGGGATAGGATTAGGGTTAGGGTTAAAGTTAGGGTTAGGGTTAGGGTTAGGGTTAGGGCTGAGTGCATGCCATGCACAGCTGAGGACTAGGGTTAGGGTTAGGGTTAGGGTTAAGTGCATGCAATGCACAGCTGAGGTTTAGAGTTCCGTTTTGTGTTAGGCCTCTTAGGGTCAGGGTTAGGGTTAGGGTTAGGGTTAGGGTTACGTACATGCCATGCACAGCTGAGGTTTAGAGTTGCGTTTAGGGTTAGGCCTCTTAGGGTTAGGGTTAGGGTTAGGGTTAGGGTTAAGGTTAGGATTAGGGTTAGGGTTAGGGTTAGGGTTAGGGTTAGGGTTAAGTGCATGCCATGCACAGCTGAGGTTTAGAGTTCCGTTTTGGGTTAGGCCTCTTAGGGTTAGGGTTAGGGTTAGGGTTAGGGTTAGGCTTAGGGTTAGGGTTAGGGTTACGTACATGCCATGCACAGCTGAGGTTTAGAGTTGCGTTTAGGGTTAGGCCTCTTAGGGTCAGGATTAGGTTTAGGGTTAGGTTTCGAGTTAGCGTTAGGGTTAGGGTTAGGGTTAGGGTTAGGGTTAGGGTTAGGTTTAGGGTTAGGATTAGGGTTAGGGTTAGGGTTAGGGTTAGGGTTAGGGTTAGGGTTATGTACATGCCATGCACAGCTGAAGTTTAGAGTTCCGTCAAGGGTTAGGCCTCTTAGGGTCAGGATTAGGGTTAGAGTTAGGGTTAGGGTTAGGGTTAGGGTTAGGGTTAGGGTTAGGGTTAGGGTTAGGTACATGCCGTGCACAGCTGAGGTTTAGAGTTCCGTTTTGGGTTCGGCCTCTTAGGGTCAGGGTTAGGGTTAGGGTTAGGGCTAGGGTTATGTACATGCCATGTACAGCTGAGGTTTAGAGTTCCGTTTTGGGTTAGGTCACTTAGGGTTAGGGTTAGGGTTAAGGTTAGGGTTAGGGTTAGGGTTAGGGTTAGGGTTAGGTACATGCCATGCACAGCTGAGGTTTAGAGGTGCGTTTAGGATTAGGCCTCTTAGGGTTAGGGTTAAGGTTAGGGTTAGGGTTAGGGTTCGGGTTAGCGTTAGGGTTAGGGTTAGGGTTAGGGTTAGGGATAGGGTTAGGGTTAGGGTTAGGGTTAAGGTAAGGCTTAGGGTTATGTACCTGCCATGCACAGCTGAGGTTTAGAGTTGCGTTTAGGGTTAGGTCTCTTAGGGTTAGGGATAGGATTAGGGTTAGGGTTAAAGTTAGGGTTAGGGTTAGGGTTAGGGTTAAGTGCATGCTATGCACAGCTGAGGTTTAGAGTTCCGTTTTGTGTTAGGCCTCTTAGGGTCAGGATTAGGGTTAGGGTTAGGGTTAGGGTTAGGGTTAGGGTTATGTACATGCCATGCACAGCTGAGGTTTAGAGTTCCGTCAAGGGTTAGGCCTCTTAGGGTCAGGATTAGGGTTAGGGTTAGGGTTAGGGTTAGGGTTAGGGTTAGGGTTAGGGTTATGTACATGCCATGCACAGCTGAGGTTTAGAGTTCCGTCAAGGGTTAGGCCCCTTAGGGTCAGGATTAGAGTTAGGGTTAGGGTTAGCGTTAGGGTTAGTGTTAGGGTTAGGCTTAGGGTTAGGGTTAGGGTTAGGATTAGGGTTAGGGTTAAGTGCATGCCATGCACAGCTGAGGTTTAGAGTTCCGTTTTGGGTTAGGCCTCTTCGGGTTAGGGTTAGGGTTAGGGTTAGGGTTAGGGTTAGGGTTAGGGTTAAGTGCATGTCATGCACAGCTGAGGTTTAGAGTTCCGTTTTGGGTTAGGTCTCTAAGAGTTAGGGTTAGGGATAGGGTTAGGGTTAGGGTTAGGGTAAGGGTTAGGGTTATGTACCTGCCATGCACAGCTGAGGTTTAGAGTTCCGTTTAGGTTTAGGTCTCTTAGGGTTAGGGATAGGATTAGGGTTAGGGTTAAAGTTAGGGTTAGGGTTAGGGTTAGGGTTAGGGCTGAGTGCATGCCATGCACAGCTGAGGACTAGGGTTAGGGTTAGGGTTAGGGTTAAGTGCATGCAATGCACAGCTGAGGTTTAGAGTTCCGTTTTGTGTTAGGCCTCTTAGGGTCAGGGTTAGGGTTAGGGTTAGGGTTAGGGTTACGTACATGCCATGCACAGCTGAGGTTTAGAGTTGCGTTTAGGGTTAGGCCTCTTAGGGTTAGGGTTAGGGTTAGGGTTAGGGTTAAGGTTAGGATTAGGGTTAGGGTTAGGGTTAGGGTTAGGGTTAAGTGCATGCCATGCACAGCTGAGGTTTAGAGTTCCGTTTTGGGTTAGGCCTCTTAGGGTTAGGGTTAGGGTTAGGGTTAGGGTTAGGCTTAGGGTTAGGGTTAGGGTTACGTACATGCCATGCACAGCTGAGGTTTAGAGTTGCGTTTAGGGTTAGGCCTCTTAGGGTCAGGATTAGGTTTAGGGTTAGGTTTCGAGTTAGCGTTAGGGTTAGGGTTAGGGTTAGGGTTAGGGTTAGGGTTAGGTTTAGGGTTAGGATTAGGGTTAGGGTTAGGGTTAGGGTTAGGGTTAGGGTTAGGGTTATGTACATGCCATGCACAGCTGAAGTTTAGAGTTCCGTCAAGGGTTAGGCCTCTTAGGGTCAGGATTAGGGTTAGGGTTAGGGTTAGGGTTAGGGTTAGGGTTAGGGTTAGGGTTAGGTACATGCCGTGCACAGCTGAGGTTTAGAGTTCCGTTTTGGGTTCGGCCTCTTAGGGTCAGGGTTAGGGTTAGGGTTAGGGCTAGGGTTATGTACATGCCATGTACAGCTGAGGTTTAGAGTTCCGTTTTGGGTTAGGTCACTTAGGGTTAGGGTTAGGGTTAAGGTTAGGGTTAGGGTTAGGGTTAGGGTTAGGGTTAGGGTTAGGTACATGCCATGCACAGCTGAGGTTTAGAGTTGCGTTTAGGATTAGGCCTCTTAGGGTTAGGGTTAAGGTTAGGGTTAGGGTTAGGGTTCGGGTTAGCGTTAGGGTTAGGGTTAGGGTTAGGGTTAGGGTTAGGGTTAGGGTTAGGGTTAGGGTTAGGGTTAAGGTAAGGCTTAGGGTTATGTACCTGCCATGCACAGCTGAGGTTTAGAGTTCCGTTTAGGTTTAGGTCTCTTAGGGTTAGGGTTAGGATTAGGGTTAGGGTTAAAGTAAGGGTTAGGGTTAGGGTTAGGGTTAAGTGCATGCTATGCACAGCTGAGGTTTAGAGTTCCGTTTTGTGTTAGGCCTCTTAGGGTCAGGGTTAGGGTTAGGGTTAGGGTTACGGTTAGGGTTAGGGTTATGTACATGCCATGCACAGCTGAGGTTTAGAGTTCCGTCAAGGGTTAGGCCTCTTAGGGTCAGGATTAGGGTTAGGGTTAGGGTTAGGGTTAGGGTTAGGGTTAGGGTTAGGGTTAGGGTTAGGGTTATGTACATGCCATGCACAGCTGAGGTTTAGAGTTCCGTCAAGGGTTAGGCCCCTTAGGGTCAGGATTAGAGTTAGGGTTAGGGTTAGCGTTAGGGTTAGTGTTAGGGTTAGGCTTAGGGTTAGGGTTAAGGTTAGGATTAGGGTTAGGGTTAAGTGCATGCCATGCACAGCTGAGGTTTAGAGTTCCGTTTTGGGTTAGGCCTCTTAGGGTTAGGGTTAGGGTTAGGGTTAGGGTTAGGGTTAAGGTTAGGGTTAGGGTTAGGGTTAGGATTACCTACATGCCATGCACAGCTGAGGTTTAGAGTTGCTTTTAGGGTTAGGCCTCTTAGGGTTAGGGTTAAGGTTAGGGTTAGGGTTAGGGTTAGGATTACGGTTAGGGTTAGGGTTAGGGTTAGGGTTAGGGTTACGGTTACGGTTACGGTTACGGTTACGGTTACGGTTAAGTGCATGCCATGCACAGCTGAGGTTTAGAGTTGCGTTTAGGGTTAGGCCTCTTAGGGTTAGTGTTAGGGTTAGGGTTAAGGTTAGGATTAGGGTTAGGGTTAGGGTTAGGGTTAGGGTTAAGTGCATGCCATGCACAGCTGAGGTTTAGAGTTCCGTTTTGGGTTAGGCCTCTTAGGGTTAGGGTTAGGGTTAGGGTTAGGGTTAGGGTTAGGGTTAGGGTTAAGTGCATGCCATGCACAGCTGAGGTTTAGAGTTCCGTTTTGGGTTAGGCCTCTTAGGGTTAGGGTTAGGGTTAGGGTTAGGGTTAGGGTTAGGGTTAGGGTTAGGGTTAGGGTTACGTACATGCCATGCACAGCTGAGGTTTAGAGTTGCGTTTAGGGTTAGGCCTCTTAGGGTCAGGATTAGGGTTAGGGTTAGGTTTCGGGTTAGCGTTAGGGTTAGGGTTAGGGTTAGGGTTAGGGTTAGGGTTAGGTTTAGGGTTAGGGTTAGGGTTAGGGTTAGGGTTAGGGTTAGGGTTAGGGTTAGGGCTAGGGTTAGGTACATGCCATGCACAGCTGAGGTTTAGAGCTCCGTTTAGGGTTAGGTCTCTAAGAGTTAGGGTTAGGGATAGGGTTAGGGTTAGGGTTAGGGTAAGGGTTAGGGTTATGTACCTGCCATGCACAGCTGAGTTTTAGAGTTCCGTTTAGGTTTAGGTCTCTTAGGGTTAGGGATAGGATTAGGGTTAGGGTTAAAGTTAGGGTTAGGGTTAGGGTTAGGGTTAGGGTTGAGTGCATGCCATGCACAGCTGAGGACTAGGGTTAGGGTTAGGGTTAGGGTTAGGGTTAAGTGCATGCAATGCACAGCTGAGGTTTAGAGTTCTGTTTTGTGTTAGGCCTCTTAGGGTCAGGGTTAGGGTTAGGGTTAGGGTTAGGGTTACGTACATGCCATGCACAGCTGAGGTTTAGAGTTGCGTTTAGAGTTAGGCCTCTTAGGGTTAGGGTTAGGGTTAGGGTTAGGGTTAGGGTTAGGGTTAGGGTTAGGGTTAGGGTTAGGGTTAGGGTTAGGGTTAGGGTTAGGGTTAGTGTTAACTGCATGCCATGCACAGCTGAGGTTTAGAGTTGCGTTTTAGGTTAGGCCTCTTAGGGTCAGGGTTAGGGTTAGGGTTAGGCTTAGGGTTAGGGTTAGCGTTAGGTACATGCCATGCACAGCTGAGGTTTAGAGTTGCGTTTAGGGTTAGGCCTCTTAGGGTCAGGATTAGGGTTAGGGTTAGGGTTCGGGTTAGCATTAGGATTAGGGTTAGGGTTAGGGTTAGGGTTAGGGTTAGGGTTAGGGTTAGGGTAAGGGTTAGGGTTATGTACCTGCCATGCACAGCTGAGGTTTAGAGTTCCGTTTAGGTTTAGGTCTCTTAGGGTCAGGGTTAGGATTAGGGTTAGGGTTAAAGTAAGGGTTAGGGTTAGGGTTAGGGTTAAGTGCATGCTATGCACAGCTGAGGTTTAGAGTTCCGTTTTGTGTTAGGCCTCTTAGGGTCAGGGTTAGGGTTAGGGTTAGGGTTAGGGTTAGGGTTAGGGTTAGGGTTATGTACATGCCATGCACAGCTGAGGTTTAGAGTTCCGTCAAGGGTTAGGACTCTTAGGGTCAGGATTAGGGCTAGGGTTAGGGTTAGGGTTAGGGTTAGCGTTAGGGTTAGGGTTAGGGTTAGGGTTAGGGTTATGTACATGCCATGCACAGCTGAGGTTTAGAGTTCCGTCAAGGGTTAGGCCCCTTAGGGTCAGGATTAGAGTTAGGGTTAGGATTAGCGTTAGGGTTAGTGTTAGGGTTAGGCTTAGTGTTAAGGTTAGGGTTAGGGTTAGGGTTAGGGTTAAGTGCATGCCATGCACAGCTGAGGTTTAGAGTTCCGTTGTAAGTTAGGCCTCTTAGGGTCAGGATTAGGGTTAGGGTTAGCGTTAGGGTTAAGGTTAGGGTTAGGGTTAGGGTTAGGGTTACGTACATGCCATGCACAGCTGAGGTTTAGAGTTGCGTTTAGGGTTAGGCCTCTTAGGGTTAGGGTTAGGGTTAGGGTTAGGGTTAGGGTTAGGATTACGGTTAGGGTTAGGGTTAGGGTTAGGGTTAGGGTTAGGGTTAGGGTTAGGGTTACGGTTACGGTTACGGTTACGGTTACGTTTACGGTTACGGTTACGGTTACGGTTACTGTTACGGTTAAGTGCATGCCATGCACAGCTGAGGTTTAGAGTTGCGTTTAGGGTTAGGCCTCTTAGGGTTAGGGTTAGGGTTAGGGTTAGGGTTAAGGTTAGGATTAGGGTTAGGGTTAGGGTTAGGGTTAGGGTTAGGGTTAAGTGCATGCCATGCACAGCTGAGGTTTAGAGTTCCGTTTTGGGTTAGGCCTCTTAGGGTTAGGGTTAGGGTTAGGGTTAGGGTTAGGGTTAGGGTTAGGGTTAGGGTTAGGGTTAGGGTTAGGGTTAGGGTTAGGGTTACGTACATGCCATGCACAGCTGAGGTTTAGAGTTGCGTTTAGGGTTAGGCCTCTTAGGGTCAGGATTAGGTTTAGGGTTAGGTTTCGGGTTAGCGTTAGGGTTAGGGTTAGGGTTAGGGTTAGGGTTAGGGTTAGGTTTAGGGTTAGGATTAGGGTTAGGGTTAGGGTTAGGGTTAGGGTTAGGGTTAGGGTTATGTACATGCCATGCACAGCTGAAGTTTAGAGTTCCGTCAAGGGTTAGGCCTCTTAGGGTCAGGATTAGGGTTAGGGTTAGGGTTAGGGTTAGGGTTAGGGTTAGGTACATGCCGTGCACAGCTGAGGTTTAGAGTTACGTTTTGGGTTCGGCCTCTTAGGGTCAGGGTTAGGGTTAGGGTTAGGGCTAGGGTTATGTACATGCCATGTACAGCTGAGGTTTAGAGTTCCGTTTTGGGTTAGGTCACTTAGGGTTAGGGTTAGGGTTAAGGTTAGGGTTAGGGTTAGGGTTAGGGTTAGGGTTAGGGTTAGGGTTAGTGTTAACTACATGCCATGCACAGCTGACGTTTAGAGTTCCGTTTTGGGTTAGGCCTCTTAGAGTCAGGGTTAGGGTTAGGGTTAGGGTTAGGCTTAGGGTTAGGGTTAGGGTTAGGTACATGCCATGCACAGCTGAGGTTTAGAGTTGCGTTTAGGATTAGACCTCTTAGGGTTAGGGTTAAGGTTAGGGTTAGGGTTAGGGTTCGGGTTAGCGTTAGGGTTAGGGTTAGGGTTAGGGTTAGGGTTAGGGTTAGGGTTAGGGTTAGGGTTAAGGTAAGGCTTAGGGTTATGTACCTGCCATGCACAGCTGAGGTTTAGAGTTCCGTTTAGGTTTAGGTCTCTTAGGGTTAGGGATAGGATTAGGGTTAGGGTTAAAGTTAGGGTTAGGGTTAGGGTTAGGGTTAAGTGCATGCTATGCACAGCTGAGGTTTAGAGTTCCGTTTTGTGTTAGGCCTCTTAGGGTCAGGGTTAGGGTTAGGGTTAGGGTTAGGGTTAGGGTTAGGGTTATGTACATGCCATGCACAGCTGAGGTTTAGAGTTCCGTCAAGGGTTAGGCCTCTTAGGGTCAGGATTAGGGTTAGGGTTAGGGTTAGGGTTAGGGTTAGGGTTAGGGTTAGGGTTAGGGTTAGGGTTAGGGTTATGTACATGCCATGCACAGCTGAGGTTTAGAGTTCCGTCAAGGGTTAGGCCCCTTAGGGTCAGGATTAGAGTTAGGGTTAGGGTTAGCGTTAGGGTTAGTGTTAGGGTTAGGCTTAGGGTTAGGGTTAGGGTTAGGATTAGTGTTAGGGTTAAGTGCATGCCATGCACAGCTGAGGTTTAGAGTTCCGTTTTGGGTTAGGCCTCTTAGGGTTAGGGTTAGGGTTAGGGTTAGGGTTAGGGTTAGGGTTAGGGTTAAGTGCATGTCATGCACAGCTGAGGTTTAGAGTTCCGTTTTGGGTTAGGTCTCTAAGAGTTAGGGTTAGGGATAGGGTTAGGGTTAGGGTTAGGGTAAGGGTTAGGGTTATGTACCTGCCATGCACAGCTGAGGTTTAGAGTTCCGTTTAGGTTTAGGTCTCTTAGGGTTAGGGATAGGATTAGGGTTAGGGTTAAAGTTAGGGTTAGGGTTAGGGTTAGGGTTAGGGCTGAGTGCATGCCATGCACAGCTGAGGACTAGGGTTAGGGTTAGGGTTAAGTGCATGCAATGCACAGCTGAGGTTTAGAGTTCCGTTTTGTGTTAGGCCTCTTAGGGTCAGGGTTAGGGTTAGGGTTAGGGTTAGGGTTACGTACATGCCATGCACAGCTGAGGTTTAGAGTTGCATTTAGAGTTAGGCCTCTTAGGGTCAGGGTTAGGGTTAGGGTTAGGGCTAGGGTTACGTACATGCCATGTACAACTGAGGTTTAGAGTTCCGTTTTGGGTTAGGTCACTTAGGGTTAGGGTTAGGGTTAAGGTTAGGGTTAGGGTTAGGGTTAGGGTTAGGGTTAGGGTTAGGGTTAGTGTTAACTGCATGCCATGCACAGCTGAGGTTTAGAGTTCCGTTTTGGGTTAGGCCTCTTAGGGTCAGGGTTAGGGTTAGGGTTAGGCTTAGGGTTAGGGTTAGGGTTAGGATTACCTACATGCCATGCACAGCTGAGGTTTAGAGTTGCGTTTAGGGTTAGGCCTCTTAGGGTTAGGGTTAAGGTTAGGGTTAGGGTTAGGGTTAGGATTACGGTTAGGGTTAGGGTTAGGGTTAGGGTTAGGGTTACGGTTACGGTTAGGGTTACGGTTACGGTTACGGTTAAGTGCATGCCATGCACAGCTGAGGTTTAGAGTTGCGTTTAGGGTTAGGCCTCTTAGGGTTAGTGTTAGGGTTAGGGTTAGGGTTAAGGTTAGGATTAGGGTTAGGGTTAGGGTTAGGGTTAGGGTTAAGTGCATGCCATGCACAGCTGAGTTTTAGAGTTCCGTTTTGGGTTAGGTCACTTAGGGTTAGGGTTAGGGTTAGAGTTAGGGTTAGGGTTAGGGTTAGGGTTAGGGTTAGGGTTAAGTGCATGCCATGCACAGCTGAGGTTTAGAGTTCCGTTTTGGGTTAGGCCTCTTAGGGTTAGGGTTAGGGTTAGGGTTAGGGTTAGGGTTAGGGTTAGGGTTAGGGTTAGGGTTAGGGTTAGGGTTACGTACATGCCATGCACAGCTGAGGTTTAGAGTTGCGTTTAGGGTTAGGCCTCTTAGGGTCAGGATTAGGGTTAGGGTTAGGTTTCGGGTTAGCGTTAGGGTTAGGGTTAGGGTTAGGGTTAGGGTTAGGGTTAGGGTTAGGGTTAGGGTTAGGGTTGAGTGCATGCCATGCACAGCTGAGGACTAGGGTTAGGGTGAGGGTTAGGGTTAGGGTTAAGTGCATGCAATGCACAGCTGAGGTTTAGAGTTCCGTTTTGTGTTAGGCCTCTTAGGGTCAGGGTTAGGGTTAGGGTTAGGGTTAGGGTTACGTACATGCCATGCACAGCTGAGGTTTAGGGTTCCGTTTAGGGTTAGGCCTCTTATGGTTAGGGTTAGAGTTAGGGTTAGGGTTAGGATTACGGTTAGGTTTAGGGTTAGGGTTAGGGTTAGGGTTAACTGCATGCCATGCACAGCTGAGGTTTAGAGTTCCGTTTTGGGTTAGGCCTCTTAGGGTCAGGGTTAGGGTTAGGGTTAGGGTTAGGGTTAGGGTTAGGGTTATGTACATGCCATGCACAGCTGAGGTTTAGAGTTCCGTCAAGGGTTAGGCCTCTTAGGGTCAGGATTAGGGTTAGGGTTAGGGTTAGGGTTAGGGTTAGGGTTAGGGTTAGGGTTAGGGTTAGGGTTAGGGTTAGGGTTATGTACATGCCATGCACAGCTGAGGTTTAGAGTTCCGTCAAGGGTTAGGCCCCTTAGGGTCAGGATTAGAGTTAGGGTTAGGGTTAGCGTTAGGGTTAGTGTTAGGGTTAGGCTTAGGGTTAGGGTTAG
>NW_026599614.1:1030000-1037500 GCF_023634155.1 Falco peregrinus | reverse complement strand
TTTAAGTTAGGCCTCTTAGGGTCAGGGTTAGGGTTAGGGTTAGCGTTAGGGTTAAGGTTAGGGTTAGGGTTAGGGTTAGGATTACCTACATGCCATGCACAGCTGAGGTTTAGAGTTGCGTTTAGGGTTAGGCCTCTTAGGGTTAGGGTTAAGGTTAGGGTTAGGGTTAGGGTTAGGATTACGGTTAGGGTTAGGGTTAGGGTTAGGGTTAGGGTTAGGGTTAGGGTTAGGGTTAGGGTTACGGTTAGGGTTACGGTTACGGTAACGGTTAAGTGCATGCCATGCACAGCTGAGGTTTAGAGTTGCGTTTAGGGTTAGGCCTCTTAGGGTTAGGGTTAAGGTTAGGGTTAGGGTTAGGGTTAGGATTACGGTTAGGGTTAGGGTTAGGGTTAGGGTTAGGGTTAGGGTTAGGGTTAGGGTTAGGGTTATGTACATGCCATGCACAGCTGAGGTTTAGAGTTCCGTCAAGGGTTAGGCCCCTTAGGGTCAGGATTAGAGTTAGGGTTAGGGTTAGCGTTAGGGTTAGTGTTAGGGTTAGGCTTAGGGTTAGGGTTAGGGTTAGGGTTAGGGTTAGGGTTAGGGTTAAGTGCATGCCATGCACAGCTGAGGTTTAGAGTTCCGTTTTAAGTTAGGCCTCTTAGGGTCAGGGTTAGGGTTAGGGTTAGCGTTAGGGTTAAGGTTAGGGTTAGGGTTAGGGTTAGGATTACCTACATGCCATGCACAGCTGAGGTTTAGAGTTGCGTTTAGGGTTAGGCCTCTTAGGGTTAGGGTTAAGGTTAGGGTTAGGGTTAGGGTTAGGGTTAGGGTTAGGGTTACGGTTACGGTTACGGTTACGGTTACGGTTACGGTTACGGTTAATTGCATGCCATGCACAGCTGAGGTTTAGAGTTGCGTTTAGGGTTAGGCCTCTTAGGGTTAGGGTTAGGGTTAGGGTTAGGGTTAAGGTACGGATTAGGGTTAGGGTTAGGGTTAGGGTTAGGGTTACGGTTAAGTGCATGCCATGCACAGCTGAGGTTTAGAGTTCCGTTTTGGGTTAGGTCACTTAGGGTTAGGGTTAGGGTTAGGCTTAGGGTTAGGGTTAGGGTTAGGGTTAAGTGCATGCCATGCACAGCTGAGGTTTAGAGTTCCGTTTTGGGTTAGGCCTCTTAGGGTTAGGGTTAGGGTTAGGGTTAGGGTTAGGCTTAGGGTTAGCGTTACGTACATGCCATGCACAGCTGAGGTTTAGAGTTGCGTTTAGGGTTAGGCCTCTTAGGGTCAGGATTAGGGTTAGGGTTAGGTTTCGCGTTAGCGTTAGGGTTAGGGTTAGGGTTAGGGTTAGGGTTAGGTTTAGGGCTAGGGTTAGGGTTAGGGTTAGGGTTAGGGTTAGGGTTAGGGTTAGGTACATGCCATGCACAGCTGAGGTTTAGAGCTCCGTTTAGGGTTAGGTCTCTAAGAGTTAGGGTTAGGGTTAGGGTTAGGGTTAGGGTTAGGGTTAGGGTAAGGGTTAGGGTTATGTACCTGCCATGCACAGCTGAGGTTTAGAGTTCCGTTTAGGTTTAGGTCTCTTAGGGTTAGGGATAGGATTAGGGTTAGGGTTAGGGTTAGGGTTAGGGTTAGGGTTAGGGTTAGGGTTAGGGTTAGGGTTAGGGTTGAGTGCATGCCATGCACAGCTGAGGGTTAGGGTTAGGGTTAGGGTTAGGGTTAGGGTTAAGTGCATGCAATGCACAGCTGAGGTTTAGAATTCCGTTTTTTGTTAGGCCTCTTAGGGTCAGGGTTAGGGTTAGGGTTAGGGTTAGGGTTACGTACATGCCATGCACAGCTGAGGTTTAGAGTTCCGTTTTAAGTTAGGCCTCTTAGGGTCAGGGTTACGGTTAGGGTTAGGGTTAGGGTTAGAGTTACGTACATGCCATGCACAGCTGAGGTTTAGAGTTGCGTTTAGGGTTAGGCCTCTTAGGGTTAGGGTTAGGGTTAGGGTTAGGGTTAGGGTTAGGGTTACGGTTACGGTTACGGTTACGGTTACGGTTACGGTTAAGGTTAAGTGCATGCCATGCACAGCTGAGGTTTAGAGTTGCGTTTAGGGTTAGGCCTCTTAGGGTTAGTGTTATGGTTAGGGTTAGGGTTAAGGTTAGGATTAGGGTTAGGGTTAGGGTTAGGGTTAGGGTTAAGTGCATGCCATGCACAGCTGAGGTTTAGAGTTCCGTTTTGGGTTAGGTCTCTAAGAGTTAGGGTTAGGGATAGGATTAGGGTTAGGGTTAGGGTAAGGGTTAGGGTTATGTACCTGCCATGCACATCTGAGGTTTAGAGTTCCGTTTAGGTTTAGGTCTCTTAGGGTTAGGGATAGGATTAGGGTTAGGGTTAAAGTTAGGGTTAGGGTTAGGGTTAGGGTTAGGGCTGAGTGCATGCCATGCACAGCTGAGGACTAGGGTTAGGGTTAGGGTTAGGGTTAAGTGCATGCAATGCACAGCTGAGGTTTAGAGTTCCGTTTTGTGTTAGGCCTCTTAGGGTCAGGGTTAGGGTTAGGGTTAGGGTTAGGGTTACGTACATGCCATGCACAGCTGAGGTTTAGAGTTGCGTTTAGAGTTAGGCCTCTTAGGGTTAGGGTTAGGGTTAGGGTTAGGGTTAGGGTTAGGGTTACGTACATGCCATGCACAGCTGAGGTTTAGAGTTGCGTTTAGGGTTAGGCCTCTTAGGGTCAGGATTAGGGTTAGGGTTAGGTTTCGGGTTAGCGTTAGGGTTAGGGTTAGGGTTAGGGTTAGGGTTAGGTTTAGGGTTAGGGTTACGGTTAGGGTTACGGTTACGGTAACGGTTAAGTGCATGCCATGCACAGCTGAGGTTTAGAGTTGCGTTTAGGGTTAGGCCTCTTAGGGTTAGGGTTAAGGTTAGGGTTAGGGTTAGGGTTAGGATTACGGTTAGGGTTAGGGTTAGGGTTAGGGTTAGGGTTAGGGTTAGGGTTAGGGTTAGGGTTATGTACATGCCATGCACAGCTGAGGTTTAGAGTTCCGTCAAGGGTTAGGCCCCTTAGGGTCAGGATTAGAGTTAGGGTTAGGGTTAGCGTTAGGGTTAGTGTTAGGGTTAGGCTTAGGGTTAGGGTTAGGGTTAGGGTTAGGGTTAGGGTTAAGTGCATGCCATGCACAGCTGAGGTTTAGAGTTCCGTTTTAAGTTAGGCCTCTTAGGGTCAGGGTTAGGGTTAGGGTTAGCGTTAGGGTTAAGGTTAGGGTTAGGGTTAGGGTTAGGATTACCTACATGCCATGCACAGCTGAGGTTTAGAGTTGCGTTTAGGGTTAGGCCTCTTAGGGTTAGGGTTAAGGTTAGGGTTAGGGTTAGGGTTAGGGTTAGGGTTAGGGTTACGGTTACGGTTACGGTTACGGTTACGGTTACGGTTACGGTTAATTGCATGCCATGCACAGCTGAGGTTTAGAGTTGCGTTTAGGGTTAGGCCTCTTAGGGTTAGGGTTAGGGTTAGGGTTAGGGTTAAGGTACGGATTAGGGTTAGGGTTAGGGTTAGGGTTAGGGTTACGGTTAAGTGCATGCCATGCACAGCTGAGGTTTAGAGTTCCGTTTTGGGTTAGGTCACTTAGGGTTAGGGTTAGGGTTAGGCTTAGGGTTAGGGTTAGGGTTAGGGTTAAGTGCATGCCATGCACAGCTGAGGTTTAGAGTTCCGTTTTGGGTTAGGCCTCTTAGGGTTAGGGTTAGGGTTAGGGTTAGGGTTAGGCTTAGGGTTAGCGTTACGTACATGCCATGCACAGCTGAGGTTTAGAGTTGCGTTTAGGGTTAGGCCTCTTAGGGTCAGGATTAGGGTTAGGGTTAGGTTTCGCGTTAGCGTTAGGGTTAGGGTTAGGGTTAGGGTTAGGGTTAGGTTTAGGGCTAGGGTTAGGGTTAGGGTTAGGGTTAGGGTTAGGGTTAGGGTTAGGTACATGCCATGCACAGCTGAGGTTTAGAGCTCCGTTTAGGGTTAGGTCTCTAAGAGTTAGGGTTAGGGTTAGGGTTAGGGTTAGGGTTAGGGTTAGGGTAAGGGTTAGGGTTATGTACCTGCCATGCACAGCTGAGGTTTAGAGTTCCGTTTAGGTTTAGGTCTCTTAGGGTTAGGGATAGGATTAGGGTTAGGGTTAGGGTTAGGGTTAGGGTTAGGGTTAGGGTTAGGGTTAGGGTTAGGGTTAGGGTTGAGTGCATGCCATGCACAGCTGAGGGTTAGGGTTAGGGTTAGGGTTAGGGTTAGGGTTAAGTGCATGCAATGCACAGCTGAGGTTTAGAATTCCGTTTTTTGTTAGGCCTCTTAGGGTCAGGGTTAGGGTTAGGGTTAGGGTTAGGGTTACGTACATGCCATGCACAGCTGAGGTTTAGAGTTCCGTTTTAAGTTAGGCCTCTTAGGGTCAGGGTTACGGTTAGGGTTAGGGTTAGGGTTAGAGTTACGTACATGCCATGCACAGCTGAGGTTTAGAGTTGCGTTTAGGGTTAGGCCTCTTAGGGTTAGGGTTAGGGTTAGGGTTAGGGTTAGGGTTAGGGTTACGGTTACGGTTACGGTTACGGTTACGGTTACGGTTAAGGTTAAGTGCATGCCATGCACAGCTGAGGTTTAGAGTTGCGTTTAGGGTTAGGCCTCTTAGGGTTAGTGTTATGGTTAGGGTTAGGGTTAAGGTTAGGATTAGGGTTAGGGTTAGGGTTAGGGTTAGGGTTAAGTGCATGCCATGCACAGCTGAGGTTTAGAGTTCCGTTTTGGGTTAGGTCTCTAAGAGTTAGGGTTAGGGATAGGATTAGGGTTAGGGTTAGGGTAAGGGTTAGGGTTATGTACCTGCCATGCACATCTGAGGTTTAGAGTTCCGTTTAGGTTTAGGTCTCTTAGGGTTAGGGATAGGATTAGGGTTAGGGTTAAAGTTAGGGTTAGGGTTAGGGTTAGGGTTAGGGCTGAGTGCATGCCATGCACAGCTGAGGACTAGGGTTAGGGTTAGGGTTAGGGTTAAGTGCATGCAATGCACAGCTGAGGTTTAGAGTTCCGTTTTGTGTTAGGCCTCTTAGGGTCAGGGTTAGGGTTAGGGTTAGGGTTAGGGTTACGTACATGCCATGCACAGCTGAGGTTTAGAGTTGCGTTTAGAGTTAGGCCTCTTAGGGTTAGGGTTAGGGTTAGGGTTAGGGTTAGGGTTAGGGTTACGTACATGCCATGCACAGCTGAGGTTTAGAGTTGCGTTTAGGGTTAGGCCTCTTAGGGTCAGGATTAGGGTTAGGGTTAGGTTTCGGGTTAGCGTTAGGGTTAGGGTTAGGGTTAGGGTTAGGGTTAGGTTTAGGGTTAGGGTTAGGGTTAGGGTTAGGGTTAGGGTTAGGGTTAGGGTTAGGGTTACGTACATGCCATGCACAGCTGAGGTTTAGAGTTGCGTTTAGGGTTAGGCCTCTTATGGTTAGGGTTAGAGTTAGGGTTAGGGTTAGGATTACGGTTAGGTTTAGGGTTAGGGTTAGGGTTAGGGTTAACTGCATGCCATGCACAGCTGAGGTTTAGAGTTCCGTTTTGGGTTAGGCCTCTTAGGGTCAGGGTTAGGGTTAGGTTTAGGGTTAGGGTTAGGGTTAGGGTTAGGGTTAGGGTTAGGGTTAGGGTTAGGGTTAGGGTTAGGGTTAGGGTTATGTACATGCCATGCACAGCTGAGGTTTAGAGTTCCGTCAAGGGTTAGGCCCCTTAGGGCCAGGATTAGAGTTAGGGTTAGGGTTAGCGTTAGGGTTAGTATTAGGGTTAGGCTTAGGGTTAGGGTTAGGGTTAGGGTTAGGGTTAGGGTTAGGGTTAGGGTTAGGGTTAGGGTTAAGTGCATGCCATGCACAGCTGAGGTTTAGAGTTCCGTTTTAAGTTAGGCCTCTTAGGGTCAGGGTTAGGGTTAGGGTTAGCGTTAGGGTTAAGGTTAGGGTTAGGGTTAGGGTAAGGATTACCTACATGCCATGCACAGCTGAGGTTTAGAGTTCCGTTTAGGGTTAGGCCTCTTAGGGTTAGGGTTAAGGTTAGGGTTAGGGTTAGGGTTAGGGTTAGGGTTAGGGTTAGGGTTACGGTTACGGTTACGGTTACGGTTACGGTTACGGTTAAGTGCATGCCATGCACAGCTGAGGTTTAGAGTTCCGTTTTGGGTTAGGTCACTTAGGGTTAGGGTTAGGGTTAGGGTTAGGGTTAGAGTTAGGGTTAAGTGCATGCCATGCACAGCTGAGGTTTAGAGTTCCGTTTAGTTTTAGGTCTCTTAGGGTTAGGGATAGGATTAGGGTTAGGGTTAAAGTTAGGGTTAGGGTTACGTACATGCCATGCACAGCTGAGGATTAGAGTTGCGTTTAGGGTTAGGCCTCTTAGGGTCAGGATTAGGGTTAGGGTTAGGTTTCGGGTTAGCGTTAGGGTTAGGGTTAGGGTTAGGGTTAGGGTTAGGGTTAGGTTTAGGGTTAGGGTTAGGGTTAGGGTTAGGGTTAGGGTTAGGGTTAGGGTTAGGGTTAGGGTTAGGGTTAGGGTTAGGGTTAAGTGCATGCAATGCACAGCTGAGGTTTAGAATTCCGTTTTTTGTTAGGCCTCTTAGGGTCAGGGTTAGGGTTAGGGTTAGGGTTAGGGTTACGTACATGCCATGCACAGCTGAGGTTTAGAGTTCCGTTTTAAGTTAGGCCTCTTAGGGTCAGGGTTACGGTTAGGGTTAGGGTTAGGGTTAGAGTTACGTACATGCCATGCACAGCTGAGGTTTAGAGTTGCGTTTAGGGTTAGGCCTCTTAGGGTTAGGGTTAGGGTTAGGGTTAGGGTTAGGGTTACGGTTACGGTTACGGTTACGGTTACGGTTACGGTTACGGTTAAGGTTAAGTGCATGCCATGCACAGCTGAGGTTTAGAGTTGCGTTTAGGGTTAGGCCTCTTAGGGTTAGTGTTAGGGTTAGGGTTAGGGTTAAGGTTAGGATTAGGGTTAGGGTTAGGGTTAGGGTTAGGGTTAAGTGCATGCCATGCACAGCTGAGGTTTAGAGTTCCGTTTTGGGTTAGGTCTCTAAGAGTTAGGGTTAGGGATAGGATTAGGGTTAGGGTTAGGGTAAGGGTTAGGGTTATGTACCTGCCATGCACATCTGAGGTTTAGAGTTCCGTTTAGGTTTAGGTCTCTTAGGGTTAGGGATAGGATTAGGGTTAGGGTTAAAGTTAGGGTTAGGGTTAGGGTTAGGGTTAGGGCTGAGTGCATGCCATGCACAGCTGAGGACTAGGGTTAGGGTTAGGGTTAGGGTTAAGTGCATGCAATGCACAGCTGAGGTTTAGAGTTCCGTTTTGTGTTAGGCCTCTTAGGGTCAGGGTTAGGGTTAGGGTTAGGGTTAGGGTTACGTACATGCCATGCACAGCTGAGGTTTAGAGTTGCGTTTAGAGTTAGGCCTCTTAGGGTTAGGGTTAGGGTTAGGGTTAGGGTTAGGGTTAGGGTTACGTACATGCCATGCACAGCTGAGGTTTAGAGTTGCGTTTAGGGTTAGGCCTCTTAGGGTCAGGATTAGGGTTAGGGTTAGGTTTCGGGTTAGCGTTAGGGTTAGGGTTAGGGTTAGGGTTAGG
>NW_026599614.1:1017500-1027500 GCF_023634155.1 Falco peregrinus | reverse complement strand
GGTTAGCGTTAGGGTTAAGGTTACGGTTAGGGTTAGGGTTAGGATTACCTACATGCCATGCACAGCTGAGGTTTAGAGTTGCGTTTAGGGTTAGGCCTCTTAGGGTTAAGGTAAGGATTAGTGTTAGGGTTAGGGTTAGGGTTAGGGTTAAGTGCATGCCATGCACAGCTGAGGTTTAGAGTTCCGTTTTGGGTTAGGTCACTTAGGGTTAGGGTTAGGGTTAGGGTTAGGGTTAGGGTTAGGGTTAGGGTTAGGGTTAGGGTTAAGTGCATGCCATGCACAGCTGAGGTTTAGAGTTCCGTTTTGGGTTAGGCCTCTTAGGGTTAGGGTTAGGGTTAGGGTTAAAGTTAGGATTAGGGTTAGGGTTAGGGTTAGGGTTAGGGTTAAGTGCATGCCATGCACAGCTGAGGTTTAGAGTTCCGTTTTGGGTTAGGCCACTTAGGGTTAGGGTTAGGGTTAGGGTTAGGGTTAGGGTTAGGGTTAGGGTTAAGTGCATGCCATGCACAGCTGTGGTTTAGAGTTCCGTTTTGGGTTAGGCCTCTTAGGGTTAGGGTTAGGGTTAGGGTTAGGGTTAGGGTTAGGGTTAGGGTTAGGGTTAGGGTTAGGGTTAGGGTTAGGGTTAGGGTTAGGGTTAGGGTTAGAGTTAGAATTACGTACATGCCATGAACAGCTGAGGTTTAGAGATCCGTTTAGGGTTAGGTCTCTCAGGGTTAGGGTTAGGGTTAGGGTTAGGGTCTAGGTTAGGTTTAGCGTTAGGGTTAGGGTTAGGGTTAGGGTTAGGGTTAGGGTTAGGGTTAGGTACATGCCATGCACAGCTGAGGTTTAGAGTTGCGTTTAGGGTTAGGCCTCTTAGGGTCAGGATTAGGGTTAGGGTTAGGTTTCGGGTTAGCGTTAGGGTTAGGGTTATGGTTAGGGTTAGGGTTAGGTTTAGGGTTAGGGTTAGGGTTAGGGTTAGGGTTAGGGTTAGGGTTAGGTACATGCCATGCACAGCTGAGGTTTAGAGCTCCGTTTAGGGTTAGGTCTCTAAGAGTTAGGGTTAGGGTTAGGGTTAGGGTTAGGGTTAGGTACATGCCATGCACAGCTGAGGTTTAGAGTTCCGTTTAGGTTTAGGCCTCTTAGGGTTAGGGATAGGATTAGGGTTAGGGTTAGGGTTAGGGTTAGGGTTAGGGTTAAGGTTAGGGTTAGGGTTGAGTGCATGCCATGCACAGCTGAGGGTTAGGGTTAGGGTTAGGGTTAGGGTTAGGGTTAAGTGCATGCCATGCACAGCTGAGGTTTAGAGTTCCGTTTTGTGTTAGGCCTCTTACGGTCAGGGTTAGGGTTAGGGTTAGGGTTAGGGTTACGTACATGCCATGCACAGCTGAGGTTTAGAGTTCCGTTTTAAGTTAGGCCTCTTAGGGTCAGGGTTACGGTTAGGGTTAGTGTTAGAGTTACGTACATGCCATGCACAGCTGAGGTTTAGAGTTGCGTTTAGGGTTAGGCCTCTTAGGGTTAGGGTTAGGGTTAGGGTTAGGGTTAGGGTTAGGGTTAGGGTTAGGGTTAGGGTTAGGGTTAGGGTTAGGGTTAGGGTTAGGGTTACGGTTACGGTTAAGTGCATGCCATGCACAGCTGAGGTTTAGAGTTGCGTTTAGGGTTAGGCCTCTTAGGGTTAGTGTTAGGGTTAGGGTTAGGGTTAAGGTTAGGATTAGGGTTAGGGTTAGGGTTAGGGTTAAGTGCATGCCATGCACAGCTGAGGTTTAGAGTTCCGTTTTGGGTTAGGTCTCTAAGAGTTAGGGTTAGGGATAGGGTTAGGGTTAGGGTTAGGGTAAGGGTTAGGGTTATTTACCTGCCATGCACAGCTGAGGTTTAGAGTTCCGTTTAGGTTTAGGTCTCTTAGGGTTAGGGATAGGATTAGGGTTAGGGTTAAAGTTAGGGTTAGGGTTAGGGTTAGGGTTAGGGCTGAGTGCATGCCATGCACAGCTGAGGACTAGGGTTAGGGTTAGGGTTAGGGTTAGGGTTAGGGTTAGGGTTAGGGTTAGGGTTAGGGTTAGGGTTAGGGTTAGGGTTAGGGTTAGGGTTAGGGTTGAGTGCATGCCATGCACAGCTGAGGTTTAGAGTTCCGTTTTGGGTTCGGCCTCTTAGGGTCAGGGTTAGGGTTAGGGTTAGGGCTAGGGTTACGTACATGCCATGTAAAACTGAGGTTTAGAGTTCCGTTTTGGGTTAGGTCACTTAGGGTTAGGGTTAGGGTTAAGGTTAGGGTTAGGGTTAGGGTTAGGGTTAGGGTTAGGGTTAGGGTTAGTGTTAACTGCATGCCATGCACAGCTGAGGCTTAGAGTTCCGTTTTGGGTTAGGCCTCTTAGGGTCAGGGTTAGGGTTAGGGTTAGGCTTAGGGTTAGGGTTAGGGTTAGGTACATGCCATGCACAGCTGAGTTTTAGAGTTGCGTTTAGGGTTAGGCCTCTTAGGGTTAGGGTTAAGGTTAGGTTTAGGGTTAGGGTTAGGGTTAGGGTTAGGGTTAGGGTTAGGGTTAGGGTTAGGGTTAGGGTTATGTACATGCCATGCACAGCTGAGGTTTAGAGTTCCGTCAAGGGTTAGGCCCCTTAGGGTCAGGATTAGAGTTAGGGTTAGGGTTAGCGTTAGGGTTAGTGTTAGGGTTAGGCTTAGGGTTAGGGTTAGGGTTAGGGTTAGGGTTAGGGTTAGGGTTAGGGTTAGGGTTAGGGTTAGGGTTAGGGTTAGGGTTAGGGTTAGAGTTAGGGTTAGGGTTAGGTACATGCCATGCACAGCTGAGGTTTAGAGCTCCGTTTAGGGTTAGGTCTCTAGGAGTTAGGGTTAGGGTTAGGGTTAAGGTTAGGATTAGGGTTAGGGTTAGGGTTAGGGTTAAGTGCATGCCATGCACAGCTGAGGTTTAGAGTTGCGTTTAGGGTTAGGCCTCTTAGGGTTAGGGTTAGGGTTAGGGTTAGGGTTAGGGTTAGGATTACGGTTAGGGTTAGGGTTAGGGTTAGGGTTAGGGTTAGGGTTAGGGTTAGGGTTAGGGTTAGGGTTATGTACATGCCATGCACAGCTGAGGTTTAGAGTTCCGTCAAGGGTTAGGCCCCTTAGGGTCAGGATTAGAGTTAGGGTTAGGGTTAGCGTTAGGGTTAGTATTAGGGTTAGGCTTAGGGTTAGGGTTAGGGTTAGGGTTAGGGTTAAGTGCATGCCATGCACAGCTGAGGTTTAGAGTTCCGTTTTAAGTTAGGCCTCTTAGGGTCAGGGTTAGGGTTAGGGTTAGCGTTAGGGTTAAGGTTAGGGTTAGGGTTAGGGTTAGGATTACCTACATGCCATGCACAGCTGAGGTTTAGAGTTGCGTTTAGGGTTAGGCCCCTTAGGGTTAGGGTTAAGGTTAGGGTTAGGGTTAGGGTTAGGGTTAGGGTTAGGGTTAGGGTTACGGTTACGGTTACGGTTACGGTTACGGTTACGGTTACGGTTAATTGCATGCCATGCACAGCTGAGGTTTAGAGTTGCGTTTAGGGTTAGGCCTCTTAGGGTTAGGGTTAGGGTTAGGGTTAGGGTTAAGGTAAGGATTAGGGTTAGGGTTAGGGTTAGGGTTACGGTTAAGTGCATGCCATGCACAGCTGAGGTTTAGAGTTCCGTTTTGGGTTACGTCACTTAGGGTTAGGGTTAGGGTTAGGGTTAGGGTTAGGGTTAGGGTTAGGGTTAAGTGCATGCCATGCACAGCTGAGGTTTAGAGTTCCGTTTTGGGTTAGGCCTCTTAGGGTTAGGGTTAAGCTTAGGGTTAGGGTTAGGGTTAGGGTTAGGGTTACGTACATGCCATGCACAGCTGAGGTTTAGAGTTGCGTTTAGGGTTAGGCCTCTTAGGGTCAGGGTTACGGTTAGGGTTACGTTTCACGTTAGCGTTAGGGTTAGGGTTAGGGTTAGGGTTAGGGTTAGGTTTAGGGCTAGGGTTAGGGTTAGGGTTAGGGTTAGGGTTAGGGTTAGGGTTAGGGTTAGGTACATGCCATACACAGCTGAGGTTTAGAGCTCCGTTTAGGGTTAGGTCTCTAAGAGTTAGGGTTAGGGTTAGGGTTAGGGTTAGGGTTAGGGTTAGGGTTAGGGTAAGGGTTAGGGTTATGTACCTGCCATGCACAGCTGAGGTTTAGAGTTCCGTTTAGGTTTAGGTCTCTTAGGGTTAGGGATAGGATTAGGGTTAGGGTTAGGGTTAGGGTTAGGGTTAGGGTTAGGGTTAGGGTTAGGGTTAGGGTTAGGGTTGAGTGCATGCCATGCACAGCTGAGGGTTAGGGTTAGGGTTAGGGTTAGGGTTAGGGTTAAGTGCATGCAATGCACAGCTGAGGTTTAGAATTCCGTTTTTTGTTAGGCCTCTTAGGGTCAGGGTTAGGGTTAGGGTTAGGGTTAGGGTTACGTACATGCCATGCACAGCTGAGGTTTAGAGTTCCGTTTTAAGTTAGGCCTCTTAGGGTCAGGGTTACGGTTAGGGTTAGGGTTAGGGTTAGAGTTACGTACATGCCATGCACAGCTGAGGTTTAGAGTTGCGTTTAGGGTTAGGCCTCTTAGGGTTAGGGTTAGGGTTAGGGTTAGGGTTAGGGTTAGGGTTACGGTTACGGTTACGGTTACGTTTACGGTTACGGTTAAGGTTAAGTGCATGCCATGCACAGCTGAGGTTTAGAGTTGCGTTTAGGGTTAGGCCTCTTAGGGTTAGTGTTAGGGTTAGGGTTAGGGTTAAGGTTAGGATTAGGGTTAGGGTTAGGGTTAGGGTTAGGGTTAAGTGCATGCCATGCACAGCTGAGGTTTAGAGTTCCGTTTTGGGTTAGGTCTCTAAGAGTTAGGGTTAGGGATAGGATTAGGGTTAGGGTTAGGGTAAGGGTTAGGGTTATGTACCTGCCATGCACATCTGAGGTTTAGAGTTCCGTTTAGGTTTAGGTCTCTTAGGGTTAGGGATAGGATTAGGGTTAGGGCTAAAGTTAGGGTTAGGGTTAGGGTTAGGGTTAGGGCTGAGTGCATGCCATGCACAGCTGAGGACTAGGGTTAGGGTTAGGGTTAGGGTTAAGTGCATGCAATGCACAGCTGAGGTTTAGAGTTCCGTTTTGTGTTAGGCCTCTTAGGGTCAGGGTTAGGGTTAGGGTTAGGGTTAGGGTCACGTACATGCCATGCACAGCTGAGGTTTAGAGTTGCGTTTAGAGTTAGGCCTCTTAGGGTTAGGGTTAGGGTTAGGGTTAGGGTTAGGGTTAGGGTTACGTACATGCCATGCACAGCTGAGGTTTAGAGTTGCGTTTAGGGTTAGGCCTCTTAGGGTCAGGATTAGGGTTAGGGTTAGGTTTCGGGTTAGCGTTAGGGTTAGGGTTAGGGTTAGGGTTAGGGTTAGGTTTAGGGTTAGGGTTAGGGTTAGGGTTAGGGTTAGGGTTAGGGTTAGGGTTAGGGTTAGGGTTACGTACATGCCATGCACAGCTGAGGTTTAGAGTTGCGTTTAGGGTTAGGCCTCTTAGGGTCAGGATTAGGGTTAGGGTTAGGTTTCGGGTTAGCGTTAGGGTTAGGGTTATGGTTAGGGTTAGGGTTAGGTTTAGGGTTAGGGTTAGGGTTAGGGTTAGGGTTAGGGTTAGGTACATGCCATGCACAGCTGAGGTTTAGAGCTCCGTTTAGGGTTAGGTCTCTAAGAGTTAGGGTTAGGGTTAGGGTTAGGGTTAGGGTTAGGGTTAGGTACATGCCATGCACAGCTGAGGTTTAGCGTTCCGTTTAGGTTTAGGCCTCTTAGGGTTAGGGATAGGATTAGGGTTAGGGTTAGGGTTAGGGTTAGGGTTAGGGTTAAGGTTAGGGTTAGGGTTGAGTGCATGCCATGCACAGCTGAGGGTTAGGGTTAGGGTTAGGGTTAGGGTTAAGTGCATGCAATGCACAGCTGAGGTTTAGAGTTCCGTTTTGTGTTAGGCCTCTTACGGTCAGGGTTAGGGTTAGGGTTAGGGTTAGGGTTACGTACATGCCATGCACAGCTGAGGTTTAGAGTTCCGTTTTAAGTTAGGCCTCTTAGGGTCAGGGTTACAGTTAGGGTTAGGGTTAGGGTTACGTACATGCCATGCACAGCTGAGGTTTAGAGTTGCGTTTAGGGTTAGGCCTCTTAGGGTTAGGGTTAGGGTTAGGGTTAGGGTTAGGGTTAGGGTTAGGGTTAGGGTTAGGGTTAGGGTTAGGGTTAGGGTTAGGGTTAGGGTTAGGGTTAGGGTTACGGTTACGGTTAAGTGCATGCCATGCACAGCTGAGGTTTAGAGTTGCGTTTAGGGTTAGGCCTCTTAGGGTTAGTGTTAGGGTTAGGGTTAGGGTTAAGGTTAGGATTAGGGTTAGGGTTAGGGTTAGGGTTAAGTGCATGCCATGCACAGCTGAGGTTTAGAGTTCCGTTTTGGGTTAGGTCTCTAAGAGTTAGGGTTAGGGATAGGGCTAGGGTTAGGGTTAGGGTTAGGGTTAGGGTTATTTACCTGCCATGCACAGCTGAGGTTTAGAGTTCCGTTTAGGTTTAGGTCTCTTAGGGTTAGGGATAGGATTAGGGTTAGGGTTAAAGTTAGGGTTAGGGTTAGGGTTAGGGTTAGGGCTGAGTGCATGCCATGCACAGCTGAGGACTAGGGTTAGGGTTAGGGTTAGGGTTAAGTGCATGCAATGCACAGCTGAGGTTTAGAGTTCCGTTTTGTGTTAGGCGTCTTAGGGTCAGGGTTAGGGTTAGGGTTAGGGTTAGGGTTACGTACATGCCATGCACAGCTGAGGTTTAGAGTTGCGTTTAGAGTTAGGCCTCTTAGGGTTAGGGTTAGGGTTAGGGTTAGGGTTAGGGTTAGGGTTAGGGTTAGGGTTAGGGTTAGGGTTAGGGTTAGGGTTGAGTGCATGCCATGCACAGCTGTGGTTTAGAGTTCCGTTTTGGGTTCGGCCTCTTAGGGTCAGGGTTAGGGTTAGGGTTAGGGTTAGGGTTACGTACATGCCATGTACAACTGAGGTTTAGAGTTCCGTTTTGGGTTAGGTCACTTAGGGTTAGGGTTAGGGTTAAGGTTAGGCTTAGGGTTAGGGTTAGGGTTAGGTACATGCCATGCACAGCTGAGGTTTAGAGTTGCGTTTAGGGTTAGGCCTCTTAGGGTCAGGATTAGGGTTAGGGTTAGGGTTAGGGTTAGGGTTAGGGTTAGGGTTAGGGTTAGGGTTAGGGTTAGGGTTAGGGTTATGTACATGCCATGCACAGCTGAGGTTTAGAGTTCCGTCAAGGGTTAGGCCCCTTAGGGTCAGGATTAGAGTTAGGGTTAGGGTTAGCGTTAGGGTTAGTGTTAGGGTTAGGCTTAGGGTTAGGATTAGGGTTAGGGTTAGGGTTAGGGTTAGGGTTAGGGTTAGGGTTAAGTGCATGCCATGCACAGCTGAGGTTTAGAGTTCCGTTTTAAGTTAGGCCTCTTAGGTTCAGGGTTAGGGTTAGGGTTAGCGTTAGGGTTAAGGTTAGGGTTAGGGTTAGGGTTAGGATTACCTACATGCCATGCACAGCTGAGGTTTAGAGTTGCGTTTAGGGTTAGGCCTCTTAGGGTTAGGGTTAAGGTTAGGGTTAGGGTTAGGGTTAGGATTACGGTTAGGGTTAGGGTTAGGGTTAGGGTTAGGGTTAGGGTTAGGGTTAGGGTTAGGGTTACGGTTAGGGTTACGGTTACGGTTACGGTTAAGTGCATGCCATGCACAGCTGAGGTTAAGAGTTGCGTTTAGGGTTAGGCCTCTTAGGGTTAGGGTTAAGGTTAGGGTTAGGGTTAGGGTTAGGATTACGGTTAGGGTTAGGGTTAGGGTTAGGGTTAGGGTTAGGGTTAGGGTTAGGGTTAGGGTTATGTACATGCCATGCACAGCTGAGGTTTAGAGTTCCGTCAAGGGTTAGGCCCCTTAGGGTCAGGATTAGAGTTAGGGTTAGGGTTAGCGTTAGGGTTAGTGTTAGGGTTAGGCTTAGGGTTAGGGTTAGGGTTAGGGTTAGGGTTAGGGTTACGGTTAAGTGCATGCCATTCACAGCTGAGGTTTAGAGTTCCGTTTTGGGTTAGGCCTCTTAGGGTTAGGGTTAGGGTTAGGGTTAGGGTTAGGGTTAGGGTTAGGGTTAAGTGCATGCCATGCACAGCTGAGGTTTAGAGTTCCGTTTTGGGTTAGGCCTCTTAGGGTTAGGGTTAGGGTTAGGGTTAGGGTTAGGGTTAGGGTTAGGGTTAGGGTTACGTACATGCCATGCACAGCTGAGGTTTAGAGTTGCGTTTAGGGTTAGGCCTCTTAGGGTCAGGATTAGGGTTAGGGTTAGGTTTCGCGTTAGCGTTAGGGTTAGGGTTAGGGTTAGGGTTAGGGTTAGGTTTAGGGCTAGGGTTAGGGTTAGGGTTAGGGTTAGGGTTAGGGTTAGGTACATGCCATGCACAGCTGAGGTTTAGAGCTCCGTTTAGGGTTAGGTCTCTAAGAGTTAGGGTTAGGGTTAGGGTTAGGGTTAGGGTTAGGGTTAGGGTAAGGGTTAGGGTTATGTACCTGCCATGCACAGCTGAAGTTTAGAGTTCCGTTTAGGTTTAGGTCTCTTAGGGTTAGGGATAGGATTAGGGTTAGGGTTAGGGTTAGGGTTAGGGTTAGGGTTAGGGTTAGGGTTAGGGTTAGGGTTGAGTGCATGCCATGCACAGCTGAGGGTTAGGGTTAGGGTTAGGGTTAGGGTTAGGGTTAAGTGCATGCCATGCACAGCTGAGGTTTAGAATTCCGTTTTTTGTTAGGCCTCTTAGGGTCAGGGTTAGGGTTAGGGTTAGGGTTAGGGTTAGAGTTACGTACATGCCATGCACAGCTGAGGTTTAGAGTTGCGTTTAGGGTTAGGCCTCTTAGGGTTAGGGTTAGGGTTAGGGTTAGGGTTACGGTTACGGTTACGGTTACGGTTACGGTTACGGTTACGGTTACGGTTAAGTGCATGCCATTCACAGCTGAGGTTTAGAGTTGCGTTTAGGGTTAGGCCTCTTAGGGTTAGTGTTAGGGTTAGGGTTAGGGTTAAGGTTAGGATTAGGGTTAGGGTTAGGGTTAGGGTTAGGGTTAAGTGCATGCAATGCACAGCTGAGGTTTAGAGTTCCGTTTTGTGTTAGGCCTCTTAGGGTCAGGGTTAGGGTTAGGGTTAGGGTTAGGGTTACGTACATGCCATGCACAGCTGAGGTTTAGAGTTGCGTTTAGAGTTAGGCCTCTTAGGGTTAGGGTTAGGGTTAGGGTTAGGGTTAGGGTTACGTACATGCCATGCACAGCTGAGGTTTAGAGTTGCGTTTAGGGTTAGGCCTCTTAGGGTCAGGATTAGGGTTAGGGTTAGGTTTCGGGTTAGCGTTAGGGTTAGGGTTTAGGGTTAGGGTTAGGGTTAGGTTTAGGGTTAGGGTTAGGGTTAGGGTTAGGGTTAGGGTTAGGGTTAGGGTTAGGGTTAGGGTTAAGTGCATGCCATGCACAGCTGAGGTTTAGAGTTCCGTTTTGGGTTAGGTCTCTAAGAGTTAGGGTTAGGGATAGGGTTAGGGTTAGGGTTAGGGTAAGGGTTAGGGTTATTTACCTGCCATGCACAGCTGAGGTTTAGAGTTCCGTTTAGGTTTAGGTCTCTTAGGGTTAGGGATAGGATTAGGGTTAGGGTTAAAGTTAGGGTTAGGGTTAGGGTTAGGGCTGAGTGCATGCCATGCACAGCTGAGGACTAGGGTTAGGGTTAGGGTTAGGGTTAAGTGCATGCAATGCACAGCTGAGGTTTAGAGTTCCGTTTTGTGTTAGGCCTCTTAGGGTCAGGGTTAGGGTTAGGGTTAGGGTTAGGGTTACGTACATGCCATGCACAGCTGAGGTTTAGAGTTGCGTTTAGAGTTAGGCCTCTTAGGGTTAGGGTTAGGGTTAGGGTTACGTACATGCCATGCACAGCTGAGGTTTAGAGTTGCGTTTAGGGTTAGGCCTCTTAGGGTCAGGATTAGGGTTAGGGTTAGGTTTCGGGTTAGCGTTAGGGTTAGGGTTAGGGTTAGGGTTAGGGTTAGGTTTAGGGTTAGGGTTAGGGTTAGGGTTAGGGTTAGGGTTAGGGTTAGGGTTAGGGTT